>NC_056733.1:864966722-864969222 GCF_019279795.1 Protopterus annectens | reverse complement strand
ATATAAGTACGTCCTGAGATAAATGCAACCTAATTTAACTCAATTCGATTTTTTAAGTGATTGAATTATTTAATTGCTGTCAAATGTGCTAGGTGTTTTTACTATTTAAGGAGTGCATTCATTGTATTATATGAATCTGAAGAAGCGGTGTGTGTGACAGTGAAAGCGCTCATTCCTCTGTTTTATGCTATTAAAGTTTTTACTTCTACAACTTTGGACCTGGGTATTGTTGGCATATTTGATATTGAAAAGCAACTCTGGGATTTGATCCACAAGTGGAATTTCTGTGTCGTTTTCTAATACTCTGGATTCATACTCTTAATATTGACATCAAGTGGCACACAGCAATTTGAACTTGGATTTCTCTGCAGTTGATGTGTCGTTTGGCAGTAAAGTCTCTGTTAAATTTGCATTGTCGGTAGAGGCTTGTTTTTAACATTTGTGACTTGGTCTGAAGTGGACTGATAAAGCTCCTTTTTTCGCTGGGTGTTGTGATATATATATATATATATATATATCAATGTGTATATATCAATGTGTATATATATATATATATATATATATATATATATATATATATCAATGTATATATATATATATATATATATATATATATATATATATATATATATATGTGTATATATATCAATGTGTATATATCAATGTGTATATATCAATGTATATATATATATATATATATATATATATATATATATATATATCTGTATATATATATATCAATATATATATATATTCATATATATATATATATACACATATATGTATATATATATATATATATATATATATATATATCAATGTATATATATCAATGTATGTATATATATATATCGTGTATATATATATATATATATATATCAATGTATATATATCAATGTATATATATATATATATATATATATATATATATATATATATATATATATATATATATATATATATATATATACATATCTATATATATATATATATACATATATATATATATATATCAATGTATATATATATATATATATCAATGTATATATATAGATATATATATATATATATATATCTATATATATATATCTATATATCTATGTATGTATATATATATATATATATATATATATATATATATATATATATATATATATATGTATATATATATATATATATATATATATATATATATATATATATATATATATATATATATATACTCAAACTTTTTGATGTTAATGTGGCTACTACCAGGTTAGAGACTGAATTTGTACTTAAAACTTAGACTTACTGCTTTGTCTACCTGGTTGGACTAAAAAACACGGCTGACACGAATTGTAGATTTGAGCGCTTTCGTTCGCAGCTTTATTGATGCTACATTGAACTTCTTCAGAAATCTACTCATACAGCATTCATAGTTAGTATATATAGTGCTAGGCTTGTTAGCCTTGGTCACATGGGGTGTGTTTGAGGTTGAAGTTCTCGCATTGCTTTAAATTGAGACATGCTAACACCTTTAACACATTTAGCACATTTAACACTTTTAAACCTTTTAACACCTTTAACACCTTTAACATAGTGAGGTGGGAGGCCTCGCATTACTTCTATCTGTTCCATTTCAACACACATTTAATGTTAAGACTGCCATTCAGCCCTGGGGGGATGTCTGCCCTTAGGTCGATCTGCCATTTCAGCTCCTGAACTTCCAGGTGGGTACTGGAGGTTTGTGTGAAAGAGTGGACTTGTTCAAGGACTAGGAATAGGAATCTTGGGGGGGAATGGCAGGCGAGTGAGTGTCTGGCTAGAGCGTTGGTGGGGTCTTGCCTGCATGTGTTCCTTCATTCTGTCACTCAGTCTTCTGGTAGTCATTCCTATGTAGAATGCTACGCAGTGGGAGCATTTGCTCAGATATACTACATTGCTGCTGTTGCAGTTGTAGTGGTGTTTGAACCGAATGGGGGCGGTTCTGTTTGGGCTGCTTATATTGGACCCGGTTAGAATGTACTCGCAGCAATTGCAGTGTTTGCAAGGCCACGTGCCTTGTGGGACTGTAGGGCTGCTGGTGTCCGCCTGACAACTTGGGCGGCATTCGAAGAGTGTTTTTAAGGAGAGGGTCCTTGTGTAGCAGAAGAAAGGAGCGGGTCCCAGTGTTTTTTTGAGATCTGGGTTGCTCACTATGATATCCCAGTTGTTAGTGAGGGTTTCTCTGATGGCTGTGCTGTCGTTGCTGATGGGGATGGGAAACCGTGGGTGGGGGGGGTTGCTTTGGTTGGTGCAGCCTTCGAACCCATGGGTGAGAATGGGTTTGTGTCTGCTATGCCTGTGCAGAGCAACTTCCAGTGCCATTTTACTCACCAGGCCTTTGGGGTAGTTTCTGTCTGTGAACAGGTTTTGCAGCAACTTGGCCTGGGCTGCAAAGTCTTCGTCATCGCTGACTAGTCTACTGAGACGGACGAATTGTCCTTTGACTATGTTCTTTTTCATAAAGCCGGGGTGC
>NC_056733.1:864896722-864959222 GCF_019279795.1 Protopterus annectens | reverse complement strand
AGTTTTGAACAGTGTTTATGGCAACTGGTAAGAAATGGAGAAAAAGCCATGTAATTGGACACTGGAATGGCTGCGTGGGAGGGGACTGGGGTACCAAAATACATGCATTTTAGGTTCATACTAGGCTATCTGCCCTAGGGCATTTATAAGCCTTGCCAGAATGTGTTTGGCTTTCGCCACCCATTTTAAATTTATTTTGCTATGCCCTTTTTCGAGGTTAGTATACTGTGCCTCTGTCTAACAGTAACACAGAAGTGATACCCAGGGTAAACCTATGATCTCCCATCCACTCATCAAGATTCCTCTTGAAGAGAGTCAGTGAGGGACTCTGCCTAACCTGGACTGGGATTTTATTCCAGAGTGAAGGGAGCCTCTGGGTTATGAATCTGTCCCTCCAGCATGTCCTATTTATTTCAGTGCTGAGGTTCATAGGTTCATAGGTTTATACTAGGCTATCTGCCCTAAGGCATTTATAAGCCTAGCCCAAATTTTTGTGGCTTACGCCACCCCTTATATGAAAAAATACTGTGCCCATTAGTTTGTTGTGCCTCTGTCCAGCAGTGACACAGAGATGATTCCCGGGGTAAACCTACGATCTCCCATCCACAGGTCTAGATTTCTCTTGAACAGAGTCAGCGAGGTGCTCTGCCTCACATGGACCGGGATTTTATTCCACAGCATAGGGAGTCTCCGAGTGATAAATCTATCCCTCCAGCACGTCCTATTTATATCCGTGCTAAGGTTTAAGTCGCTTGCTCTAGTGGTTTTGGTGGATTTGGATTTTTTGAGGTGGAGCATGTCCATTAATTCCGGGTTGGACATGGCCTTGTACGTCAGGCACGTCACCTCTGAGCAGACGGTATGCGACTGAATAGAGCTGGAGTTTCTTCAATCTGGCAGCATATGACAGATTTTGGAGTCCCTTTATCCTTTTGGTGAGGAACTTTTGGGGTCTCTCCAATTGCTGCAGATGTCGGGTGAGATACATCCCGAATGGGGCATTGTACTCGATCATTGGTCTGATAAGTGAAGAGTACAGGGGAACAATGACCTCACTAGATCTGGATGTGAATCCCTTCATGATCAGGTGGGCAATGTAGAAGGTCTTTCTAACCACTTTAGCAACGTGAGTGTCAAAAGAAAGGCCACTGTCAACCTGGGTCCCCAGGTCCCTGATAACCTCTTCTGTGCTTAGTGGATTGCCACCTATATGGTAGCTTGGGGTTACCTTGTTTTTCCCGAAGGGTGTGACTATACATTTTTGGCGTTTAACTTCAGGCCATGGCTCTGGCACCAGCTATCCGTTTTCCGTGAGTCCCTTCTGAAGGATATCCGTGTCCGATGCACTTTCCACTATGGCGCCCAGTTTGCAGTCGCCTGCAAACTTTGTCAGCCAAAGTCCTCCCATGTTGGCCTGTACTTCTGAGAAGAAGATGCCAAACAATAGGGGCCAAGGACCGAGCCCTGTGGGACACCACTTGTGACCGGCTTGGAGTCTGACACAGCGCCAGCAACTCTAACCCTGTGGGTTCTGTCCTTAAGCCAGTTTGCAACCCATCTTGTGACATATGGGTTTACATTTAAGCTGGTAAGTTTTTCTACAATACCCGAGTGGGGTATTGTGTCGAAAGCCTTTGCAAGGTCAAGGTAGGCTGTATGGACTGCCTTTCCTCATCAATGGCCTTGGTGACTGTTTCGAAGAAGTCAACCAAGTTCAAAAGGCATGATCTTCCCTTGACAAAGCCAAACTGGGTCGGGTCCAATGTCTGCAAGTCCTCTATATCTTTGTTTATGAGCTCCATTATGATCCTCTCCATAGCCTTGCAGACTAGACTTGTTAAGCTTATGGGGCGTAATTACCAGGGTCCGTAGAGGCGCCGCTTTGTGGAGTGGGACCACAGTTGCCGTGACGCCACCCTTGGGCACGATCCTGTGGTAAGGCTGAGATTAAACAGCTGCCTTATGTGGGTTTAATTCCTCATTTAGCTCGTAGCACACAGCCGGGGACACCATCCGTCCCATTGATGCTGTGTTTTTAGCTTTAGAGAGAGCAGCTTTCACCTGCGCATTTGAGATGTCCGGGAGGCTACACTCGGCTGGGATAGTTCTCTCCTTTAGGGGAGAGGGGTGAAGTTTGCACTGAACCTGTCTGCCAGTATGTTGGCAATGTCTGTGGGTTCAGTGATTTTGTATCATTTTGGACTAATTCTGAGCATATCTGGGAGTTTCCACCCAGGTTCCTAACATAGCTGAAAAAGGCCTTATGATTGTCCTTTGAATCCATGGCAATTTTTCTCTCAAAATTGGCCTTAGTTGATTTTATGAGTGCTCGTATTTTTTACTAATAATGATCAGGGGTGACTTCCCTTTTATGGATTTTGTTCTATCATGTAATAGCTTTCTCCTCTTATTGTAAAGTTTGTTAATGGCTGGGGTCCACCAGACTGGACGTTTGCCCTTTGTGGAAAGAGTCTTGGTTTTATTTGGGATTGCCTGATCCATGCAGTCCTGGAGGTGTTCATAGAAGGCATTTGTAAGGGCTTCTGCAGCTTGGGTTGTGGTTTCCTCTGGCTCAGGGCCTTGAAGGATACCACACCAGTCTTGAGTAGTGTGAAGTTTGCTTTAGAGAAGTTCTTCACTATGGTCTTTTGTTTGGGGTGGGGGCGGATGTGGATTTCCAGTGAGATTAGTTTATGATCAGATCTCACCAATGAGGATATACTTCGTGTGGAGCATTTTGTCCCCATGTTTGTGACAATGAGATCTAGTATATTTTCTCCTCTCGTGGGAACAGTGACTAGCTGTTCCATGGCATTTGAATTTATGAACTCCAGGAACCGTTGGGCTAGAAAGTTAGGGCTTGAGTAATGTTCCCAGTCTATATTCGGTAGTTGAAGTCACCCAATATGATGGTGTTTGGAGATACATTTATACCCTTCAGTGTCTTCAGGAAGGCTGTGTGGGGTTCCTGAGTTTGAGAGGGTGGCCTGTAGCATGCTACAATTTGTAGAGCAGTTTTGCCTATGGTTAGTTGCACCTGGATGGTTTCCGCCTTCGGCGTTGCCACCAACCTGGAGGTGTGGGTATCCTTTATGAATATGGATACACCCTCCTTTTGTGGTGTGGTCCGGGTTTTGGGGCCGAACGCATGATATGAGGTAAAACCTAATAGTGCCGGGTGCTCTCAGGAGCCTTGAACCAGGTTTCAGTTACAGCACAGACATCGATGTTCTCCATACTGAGAAGGGCCTCGAGTGCGTGCATTTTGAGATTTAGACTTCTGGCATTGAGCAGCATTACCCTCAGTTTCTTCCCGTTTTGTTTTCTAGGGTGGTAGGTTTAGAATTTGAGCCTTGCCTAAAAAGGCACTATGGGGGTGGCAAGAGCCTTAGCCAATATCCAGAATCCCAGGGTGACAGGTGCAAGCCGCCCTTGCAAGCAGCGTGGCTTGTCAAGCATGTCATCCCAGGCAGACAGACACTGGATCCCCTTTGAATGACACTAGACATTAAGCCAATTGTTAAAGCTGATCATCTTGTCTCTATATTGTGGCATCATTCTTGGTGAAGGAAGGATACTGCTCAGGGTTAGGGTCATACCTGCCTGGGCTACATAATCAGAGAGCTCCTCTATGTCTCTTTTCATGTAGTCCAGGGAGGTACGTCTCAGGTCGTTCACACCAGCATGGACAATGACTGTGTCATATTTGTACTTGCCGTGGAGTGACCCGAGTGCTTGTGTTATGTGGCTGATTCTAGCGCCCGATAGGCAGCTTACTGTGACCCTCTCCTTGTTCAGCCTGGTGAGTGGGACGTCAGTGTGTCTGACTATGGAGTCACCTATGACAAGTATGTTTGGTGTTGTATTTGGCCTTAAGGGCTGTGACTGCTTTGCACACTGCTTTTGTGGTTTATGTGTTGCTTGTGGGGTGTCTTGAGGTAGCAGTTGTTTGGGTGTCTGCTGAGAGTTCAAGTCTCTCGAGCGCGTAGCTCGATGGGATTTGGATTGTCTGAGGTGCAGCATGTCCATTAATTCCGGGTTGGACATGGCTTTATACGTCAGGCACAGATCGCCTCTGAACAGGCGGTATGCCACTGAGTAGAGCTGGAGTTTCTTTAACCGGGCAGCATATGGCATCTGTTTGAGCCCTTTGATCCTCTTGGTGAGGTACTTTTGGGGTCTTTCCAGTTGCTGCAGGTGTCTGGTAAGGTACATCCCAAAAGGGGCATTGTACTCAATTATGGGCCCGATGAGGGGTGAGTAAAGAGGCACGATGACCTCCCCTGATCTAGATGGGAATCCCTTCATGATTAGGTGGGTATATAAAATGTTTTTCTAACCACTTTGGCCATGTGGTTGTCAAATGAGAGATTGCTATCAACTTGGGTCCCCAGGTCCCTAATTACTTCTTCTGTACTTAATGGATTCCCACCTATGTGGTAATTTGTGGGCACTTTGTTTTTGCCAAAGGGGATGACTATACACTTTTTGGCATTTAGCTTGAGGCCATGGCTCTGGCACCAGTTGTCTGTTTCTATGAGGCCCTTTTGGAGGATGCTTGTGTCAGCTGGGGAGTCGATTATGGTGCCCAGTTTGCAGTCATCTGCAAACTTGGTCAGCCACAGTCCTTCCGTGTTGGCCTGTACCTCCGAGAAATATATACCGAACAAGAGAGGTCCCAGGACTGAGCCTTGTGGGACACCACTTGTAATTGGTTTGGAGTCTGACATGGCTCCAGCAATTCTAACCATGTGGGTTCTGTCCTTGAGCCAGTTTGCAATCCATCTAGTGACACAGGGGTTTATATTTAAGCTGGTGAGCATATCTATAATGCCCGAGTGGGGTATTGTATTGAAGGCTTTTGCGAGGTCCAGGTAGGCTGTGTGGACCACCTTCCCCTCGTCAATGGCCTTGGTGACTGTTTCAAAGAAATCAACCAGGTTTAAGAGGCAGGATCTGCCCTTAACAACGCCGAACTGGGTAGGATCCAGTGTCTGTAGGTCCCCAATATCTTTATTTATGAGGTCCATGATGATCCTTTCCATAGCTTTGCAGACCAAGCTGGTCAGGCTTATGGGGCGATAGTTTCCAGGATCCGTTGAGGCACCACCTTTATGGAGAGTTGCTGTACGCCACTCTTTGGGCACATATCCTGTAGTAAGGCTGAGATTGAACAGTAGTTTTATGTTTGGGTTTAGCTGCTCTTGGAGTTCATGTAGGACGCAGCCCGGGACACCGTCTGGTCCCATTGATGCTGTGTTTTTTGCTTTGGAGAGGGCGGCTCTTACCTGAGCATCTGAGATGTCAGGGGGGCAGCACTCTGCTGGGATAGATATTTGCCCTTTGGTGGGAGGGGAGAAGTTTGTGCTGAACCTGTCAGCTAGGATGTTGGCAATGTCTGTGGGTTCAGTGTATTTTTTGTCATTTTGGACTAATTCTGAGCATATCTGGGAATTACCACCCAGGTTCCTAACATAACTAAAGAAAGCCTTGTGATTATCCTTAGTGTCCTGTGCAATTTTTCTCTCGAAGCTGGCCTTAGACAATTTTATGAGTGCCCGTAGTTTTTTGCTAATACTGATCAGTGATGCCTTCCCTTTTTGGGATTTTGCTCAATCATTAAGTAGCTTCCTCCTTCTATTGTATAGTTTGTTTATGGCTGGGGTCCACCAGACAGGACGTCTGCCTTTGGATTATTGGGTCTTGGTTTTATTTGGGATCGCATAATCCATGCATTCCTGAAGGTGTTCATAGAATGCGTTTATAAAGGATTATGCGGACTGGGCCGTATTTTCCACAGGCCCGGGGGCTTTGAAGGATTCCACCTCAGTTTTGAGGAGTGTGAAATTTGCTTTAGAGAAGTTTTTCACTGTGGTTTTCTGGGCAGGGGGTGGGGTCGGGATGTGAATATCCAGTGAGATTAGTTTATGGTCTGATCTTACCAGTGAGGGATACACTTCTGGTCTGGAGCATAGAGTCCCCATGTTGGTGATGATCAGGTCCAGTATGTTTTCCCCTCTTGTGGGAGTGGTAACAAGTTGTTCCATAGCATTTGAGTTTATAAATTCTAGGAACCTTTGGGCTAGGGTGTTGGAGCTAGAGTAATGCTCCCAGTCTATGTTTGGGTAGTTGAAGTCGCCCAATATAATGGTGTTTGGAGAGACCTTCATATTTTCCAGTGTTCTCAGAAAGGCCGAGTGGGGTTTCTGGGTTTGAGAGGGTGGTCTGTAGCAGGCTATAAACTGGAAGGCAGTTTTACCCACTGTTAGTTGCACATGGATAGTCTCTGATGCTTTGTGGTTTGCCACCAACCTGGAGGTGTGGGTTTCTTTGATGAATATCAATACTCCCCCTCCTTTTGTGGTTCGGTCCAAGTTTTGGGGCCAAAAAGCATGGTATGAGGTATAACCTGGTAGTGTTGGGGTGCTCTCGGGAGCCCTGAACCAGGTTTCTGTTACTGCACAGATATCGATGTTCTCCATGCTAAGGAGAGTTTCGAGTGCGTGCATCTTGAGGTTTAGACTTCTGGCGTTGAGTAGCATTACTCTTAGTTTCTTATCCCTTGTGATACCTATGGAGGTGGGTTTGTCTTTTGAGCCTTGCCTAAAAAAGGCACTATGGGGTAGCAAGAGCCTTTGCCAATATCCGAAAGTCCAGGGGTGACAGGTGCAAGCCGCCCCTAGCGAAGCATCGTGGCTTGTCGAGCATATCATCCCAAGCTGACAGGCATTGGATCCCCTTTGAATGACACCAGTACTTAAGCCAATTGTTGAAATTGATCATCTTGTCTTCATATTGTGGCATCATTCTTGGTGAGAGTAAGATGCTACTCAAGGTCAGGGTCATACCGGCCTGGGCTACATGCTCAGAGAGCTCCTTTATGTCTCTTTCCATGTAGTCCAGGGAGGTACGTCTCAGGTCATTCACACCAGCATGGACAATGACCGAGTCATATTTGTACTTGCCTTGGAGTGACCTGAGTGCTTGTGTTATGTGGCGGATCCTAGCGCCCGACAGGCTGCTCACCGTGACTCTCTCCTTGTTCAGCCTGGTGAGCGGGACGTCAAGTGTGCCTGACGATAGAGTCACCTATTACAAGTGTATCAGGTGTGTTGTTTAGTCTTAAGGGCTGTGACTGTTCGGCACACTGGCTTTGTGAGATATGTGTTGCACGTGTTTTGTTTTGGGGTAGCGGTTGCTTGGGTGTCTGCTTTGGAGGTCTCTGCTGCTTAGCCAGATCTTTATTTAGAGCCTCCGAGTATGTTTTTGCGTGATTATGTGTTTGGTTTGCTGTCGTGGTAGGTCTATGTGAGAATGGAATTGTAGTGAGTGTGGTTTCCTTCTCCTCCTGACTGGTTATGCCAGTACTGAGTTGAGAGAGCTTAGCCTCCAGTTTGGCTATATGGTTGCATCTCTCACATGTGTTGGAATTTGTTGGGAGGAGGAGAGGGTTGTCTGTGTACATGAGGCAGTTGTAACATTGCCTCAAGATTCCCAGATTCACCAGCTGGACCGGACAGGAGATTGACAACTGACCTTTGGACATGCTAGAATAATATTGGGAATTCCTTAATAATTGAAAACAAGGGCCAGTGGGGAGTGAGGGTGTAGTGCTTTTAATTTTTAGTGCTGACTTATATAATTGCTTTAGCGCGCAAGTGCCAGGTAACTTAAGTGCAATGTGTTACAGGTAACTTAAATGCAAAAACGACAAACAGTAACTTTCTTTCAAGTTAAACAAGGAAATAAGTACAGTAAGCAATGCAGATATCACTAGTGATCCACAGAAGCGCTGAGAAGCCGCGTATTAGGTGGAATTAGTGTTCCAGGGAAATAACAAGCAAACAAACAACAAGCATATAAACAAAGCTAGATTCAGCAGGCCTGGATCTAGTCTATGCTACAGCAAACAAGGTGTACCAATTTCAGTAAGATACAGTTAAAATATTCAGGCACTATAAACTTTTAACCAGAAATTCCCAGCTCAGAAGGGCAGAGTCCAGCCTCTTCTCCCACAAGAGTGCAGACCACGAACCTTCTTAATGTAAAATAACTGGCCTGAAGCCCAAGTGCCTAAACCAGAACTAATACACTTTAAGAATAACAGACACTGGGCTCTCAATCAGCAGTTCCCAACTTAGAAGGATGAAAGCTACCTGTCCTGCCACCACAGTGCATGCCACAAACCTTCCTAATGTAAAACAACTGGTCTGAAGCCCAAGTGCTTAATTCAAAAGACTTAGAATGTTAGCTACACTTTAATCAAGTTACTACCAAGCAGTAATAAATACAATTGAATACTTTAGAGAATGCCTGGATTAGTGCTCAAGTTACACAAACAAAGCTAGATCCAGCAGGCCCGAATCCAGTCTATGCCACAGCAAACAAGGCGCACCAACTTCAGTAAGAAGCAGTTCAGATATGCATGCACTATAAGCCTTTAACCAGAAATTCCCAGCTCAGAAGGGCAGAGTCCAGCCTCTCCTCCCACAAAAGTGCAGACCACAAACCCTCTTAATGTAAAATAACTGGCCTGAAAGCCCAATGTTTGACATGAAAAGTTGGCCCTAAATTTGTAACATAAAACCTTTTATTCTAGCAACTTTCTAAGTTTATAAGAGCAATAATTAAAATTATCCCTATTCTTTATCTTTCGTACCCCCATTATGTTTGGCTTTGTCTAGACTGCTTTAGCTAAGAGGTTCAGAAGCATGTGAGAAATATAAACGCCCTACTCGGACTATTACGGTAATCAAACGCAAAAAAAAAATCACTTGCAAAACGAAATACACGCTTACGCCATAGCATCAAGAACATCAGGATCACGTGACATGCGAAGGTTCCTACTCCTCTTGAGAAATACGAAGTCCCATAGAAAATGTCTGACGTGTTAAACGTGGGAATCACATGATTGGAGAACGTCAGTTAGCCTTCACTTTTGTCGTAATATCGAGATTGTCTTGGAATTGTTTTTGTTCTTTCCACTGTTGTTTTGACCAGATTAGTATTGTCTTTATGGATGAAGTTTGTGACACAGTTCAAGTTTTGTAACATTTCTGGTCCTTGTTTTATAAGAACAACTGAGTTAAATTATTTCATCTGTGGTTTCGCAAGGTGGACTCTGAGCTGGTCGGTTGCAGATTAGGTGTTTGAAAACAGTCTGAAGGAAAGGGAGTGTTTCTGGTTGAGGTGAGAAATAAAAAGTGCCATAGCTGTTTGTTTTGGGTGTTACCGTAACTGTTTTGTATGTTGATTATATTTTTCCTACAAATCATATGTTAAAACAAGACGTAGATTAGTCACGGATGTCAACTGCATTTGTTTTCCCACTGTTAGTGTGATTTTTTTTGTCTTATTTATGTATTTATTGTTTAAATGTTTTTCTGTCAAATTCATGTGGATTGCTGCCACTGAATATTGACGGACACTTGAATTTCTAATTTCATATTCATTTGAAGATGCGTGCTACCTGTTATTTGAATAATTTTCTAGTAAGAGCAGGATTTAAAACCTCTCCCTAATTTTTGTCCACTGCTTGTTATTGTCTGGCTTTGCCCTTGGTTATTGAGGCTAAGAACTTTAGAGGTAAAGGCTGGTACTAGTACCGGCCTTTGGGTCATTTGTATATAGTGCTGTTGATGGCATTTTTTTCAGCATGACGCGGGAATGCCGGGTCTGTTTTTGACAGGATGACGCCGACTGCTCTTACCGTGTGCAGTTTGTATGGCTTTAGTGGCACCGGCAGCTATTCTTAGACCATGGTCTACTTTTAATATGGTCAGGAGCGGTCTTAAAAAGGAATGCAAAATGAAGCGTATAAACAAAGTATTACAGTAGCATAAGAATTTGAAAGTATGCCATATCACACATTTAATTATGTACAATTTGTTCAGTTCTACTGGACAGACCTTTTTTTCCTAAGAGGCTTTCGGACAAAAGCGCCAATTAACAGCTAAACCTTCACAAAGTAACTTAAATCACTTTGCAGTTTTTGTTTTAAGTAAGCTGCTGCTACCTTTACCTGTCAGGCATGCTTCAGCATGTCTTGGTGGAAGTTAGACTCTTTCCCCTTGTTCTTGATCACCGCTACATTCTTATGCTGTTTGTGTACAGGTCGATCTTGGCTTCACTCCTGTCGGTGGCTGACACAAGCTCGCTTAACAGCACATTAGTGGGTAAGTTTGACAGTTTTCATACTCTTCATTATATTTATTTGCTCCATATCTTTTATACAGTCCTTGCCGTCTTTTCCAGTAAAACAGTATTATCCCGTGAAATATTTTTTCGTGAAGTTGATGAAATGCAGGTATTCAGCAAACCCCAAGTTTCCTTTGTGTACCACAACTGTGAGCAGGTTGCAGAACTGGGTCATGTAGTACCACAAGAGCTGTATTGTTTGTAGACATGGTTCTGCCACCTACCCCCTTTTTTGGTGGGTGGTGGTTGTGGATGTTCTCTCCGTTCATCAGATCACCTTTTCTAGCATGCACCCAGTTTTAAAAATAATACTGGCTTCTACCCTTACACACCTTTCTGTAAAGTCTGCAAGTAGTATGGTTTTCTGTTCAGGATTATTTGCATAATCATACATGTGTATACTTGTGTATTGCTGAATTGTATGCACAGGTGTCTGTGCATTGCCTTTTATACATATGTGGATATAGCTGTATGATCTTTGTATTCACACATCATACTTGCATGATGTTGAGCATTGTATTTATTATAGAAGCTGTTTGCATCAGTTTAGTTCATGCTGTAGTACATTAGCAGAAGAGACAGAATACTGCAGAAATATAAGCAGTAGTGTCATTGCTCATATATGCATGACACCACTGAAGTGCAATATTTGAAAATTCATTGTATTTATTATAGAAGCTGTTTGCATCAGTTTAGTTCATGCTGTAGTACATTAGCAGAAGAGACAGAATACTGCAGAAATATAAGCAGTAGTGTCATTGCTCATATATGCATGACACCACTGAAGTGCAATATTTGAAAATTACAAAAAAGTTGTGTTCATAAAAGTTTAGCTGTAGTTGAAAACCATATTACCGATTAACTCATCTCTACAAAATCAAACCAAATTGCTGTGGTTTGGAAGGTACAGACGTAAATGAAAAGGATGTAGTATGTAATGAAACAACTTTTTTTTTTTTTTTTTTGTGAAGAACTTTCATTATGGATGGTTGAATCTGTTACCAGAGATGAGCAATGTTTTTTGGATCTTGATTGTATATGTAAATGGATGCCATACTTGTCTAAATATGTTCTGAGAGTCTCTGTTCTGGAAGAGGAAATTTTATGAATCTTTTAAGATGGGAGTTCTGTTGAAACTGTATTGTGCTTTTTTATTTTGAACTGCATTGAAAGTTCTTCAGTAGACGTTAGTTTTTTTTTCAGACTGAAAGATGTTTGCCATGGCGCTCCTAATGACTTACTAAATTGTACACAAAGGATTTATGGAGTTTTGGAATTGTCTCCTAAATATTCCACTCTGTCTACTTCACTATTAATTGACACTGTTAACATTTGAAATGCTATGGTTTTAGTGGGTTCATTTTTTAAATATTATACTGGAATTGGTTAGTAAAGGTTCATTGAACTAGCTTATTTATTTATTTTTTTTGAAATCTGATTTAGAATATCATGTTATTGTACTGCATTTTTGCAAATATTCGTAAAACTATTTGGGGTTGATATGAATACTGGACATTGAGGTTAGAAACTAGAAAAAATTCAGTAGAAAGGGGATAAATGTTAAGCCTTTATCAGCTCAGTTTTTAAGTAACAGTTGAATGTGGAAAATCATATCAGATGTACCTAATACAGTAGAAAGTTAAGGCTAGACCAAACTGAAAACTATGACACTGGGTTTGCACTTATCCATATTGCCTGTCTTCTTTTTCTGCCCTTGGTCATACAGTTTTAAGCTACTGACAGCTATTCTAACAAATATCTCAGCAGAGATAAAATAGCTGAAATTACTGCTTTGTGAAGTGCTGCCTGCTGTTACCACCTGACGGCTCTTAAAGTTTGTAAATGTGGGCATCAGTATGATTATCTCTAGTGATCTCCAGTGTGTTTGTGTTGGCTGTCAGACCTGTTCTAGTCTCATTTTGGAATTAATGAGCACGTTTTTAGTGTTTGTTCAAAGTTTTTGGTCTTGGAATAAGATATTTCCCTGGGTAATAATTTTACTGCAAATATTCTATGAAGGATTTGTAAAGCTTTTCTAGCTTAAGTGCCTTATGTTTTTTGCATATTATTATGCCTCTTTTCAAACTAACCATCACTCTTTTGTTGTTGACCTATAGGTCTGTTCATTTTTCCTGTTCTGACAGCTGCACCCACATCAGGTTATAAGGGTGAATCTTCATGGATTTGATTAGCAGAAACTTTATATTAAATTAAGTGAGGCAAGAACCCAACACTACCTAGTTCTCTTAACTGGTTGGATCGGAAGTACTACTTTGTGCCCATAACCATTTCCATTGTTGGTAGCAGGCAGCTGTGTTGAACCTAATGTGGGTGCATGTTTTACACACCCATGTCTCTTGGTCAAAATGATGGATTCCTTGGTTAAGTTCATGCTTTTGACCAACTTGAAGACCCTCTGAGATTCCTGACAAAGAAGTTTACAGGTTTAGAATAAGTTAGGTCCGTCTTTCTGACTGTCTGTCCTTATAAAAAACCTTGCTGTTTGATCATCCTCTATCTTCATAAAATCAGTAGTGCACCAAATACCCAATTTAAAAGACCTAAACCATCAATAATGCCTATTGGTGCAATGCAGACGCGATTCACCTCAACACCTGCTTTTCTGGAACAGAATCCCTGTACACATGGTTAATTCCTTTAGCTACTTTCAGAATAAAACTTGATGACTGGATGGACTTTCATTCACAGCTGGGGTATATGAAAGGGTCTGCTTTCTAGAGGAGCAAACAGTCTCTTATTACGGCTGGATGTCGTGGCTAAGCTTCTAAGTGGTCTTTTCTAAATGTCTGATTTGATCACTACTTAACCCATCTTTTCTTTAGACTTTGACTGTAACATGCTACTTGACTGTTACAGAGAGAAATTCTTTGATAGCTCAAGTCTGTTTTTTTTAAGAGAAGAAGGATATCATCTCCTGCCCAGTGTGGCTTTCTTCAGAACTGAGTGATTATTATCTATGGACAGTTTTCTTAAAGGGCGACAATTTAGGATGATTTGCCCATGGGGATTTATTTGAGTAGGGATCATTTTTCTGAGGTTATTCTAACAAAAAAAACATAATAGTGATGATATTTTTCTCTTTGAATTTTTTACTCTTTCTGTTAATGATTTATTTTTGAACTTAATTTTGAACTTTAGTATAGAGTTTATAGACTCCAGATGTGCCCACTCCATTATTTTGAAAATTTGATTGGATTTACATCTACAAAATGTTTGATTGGTCTTTTATCCGATTTTATCTGGACAAATGCCACTCCTGCAAAGTCTAGTGAATATAAATACATTTTTAGTGGTAGCGTTCATAGGTTGGTACTAGGCTATAGGGCCTATACAAGCCTAGCAATAACAATTCCCTGGCTATTTCTTATAGGTTCATAGGTTCATAGGTTCATACTAGGCTATCTGCCCGAGGGCATTTACAAGCCTAGCCCATCGTTTTGTGGCTTACGCCACCCCTTAAGTATGGGGAACTATACCCATTATTTTGCTGTGCCTCTGTCGAGCAGTGACACTGAGGTAATCCCTGGGGTATATTTGCGATCTCCCATCCATTGGTCAAGATTTCTCTTGAACAAGGCCAGCGAGGTGCTCTGCCTCACATATACCGGGATTTTGTTCCACAGCATAGGGAGTCTTTGGGTGATGAATCTATCCCTCCAGCACGTCCTATTAATAGCCGTGTCGAGGTTTAAGTCTCCCGCCCTTGTGGCTCTGGTGGATCTAGATTTTTTGAGGTGAAGCATATTCATCAAATCTGGGTTTGACATGGCCTTGTATGCTAGGCAAAGGTCACCTCTGAGCAAGCGTGGCGACTGAATAGAGCTGGAGTTCTTTCAGTCGGGCAGCATAGGACAGATTTTTGAGACCCTTTATCCTTTTGGTGAGGAACTTTTGTGGTCTCTCCAGCTGCTGCAAGTGTCTGGTCAGATACATTCCGAATTGGGCATTGTACTCAATCATTGGTCTGATGAGTGATGAGTAAAGGAGACCATGACCTCCCTTGATCTAGATGAGAATCCCTTCATGATAAGGTGGGCAATGTAGAAGGTCTTCCTAACTACTTTAGCTACATGGGTGTCGAATGACAGACTACAATCAACCTGGGTCCCCAAGTCCCTGATAACTTCTTCTGTGCTCAGTGGATTGCCACCTATTTGGTAGCTAGGGGTAACCTTGTTTTTCCCGAAGGGTATGACTATGCATTTTTTGGCATTTAACTTTAGGCCATGGCTCTGGCACCAGTTATCCGTTTCTGTGAGACCCTTCTGAAGGATATCTGTGTCAGATGTGTTTTCTACTATGGCTCCCAGTTTGCAGTCCTCTGCAAACTTTGTCAGCCATAACCCTCCTGTGTTTGCTTGTACTTCGGAAAAGTAGATGCCAAACAAGAGTGGGCCCAGGACTGAGCCCTGTGGGACCCCACTTGTGACAGGCTTTGAGTCTGACATGGCGCCAGCAACTCTGACCCTGTGGGTTCTGTCACTCAGCCAGTTTGCAACCCATCTTGTGATGTATGGGTTAACATTTAAGCTGCTGAGTTTTTCAATGATACCCGAGTAAGGTATTGTATCGAAGGCCTTCGCCAGATCCAGGTAGGCTGTATGGACTGCCTTTCCTCATCAATGGCTTTGGTGACTGTTTCAAAAAGTCAACCAAGTTTAAAAGGCATGATCTGCCTTTGACAAAGCCAAACTGGGTTGGATCCAAGGTCTGCAAATTCCCTATGTCTTTATTTATGAGGTCCATTATGATCCTCTCCATGGCTTTGCAGATAAGGCTTGTCAAGCTAATAGGCGGTAATTTCCAGGGTCGGTGGAAGCACCGCCTTTGTGAAGTGGGACCACAGTTGCAGTGCGCCACTCCTGGGTACATATCCAGAGGTAAGACTTTGATTAAATAGCTGTCCTAGTTGTGGGTTTAATTCCTCATTGAGTTCGTGGAGCACACAGCCGGGACACCGTCGGGTCCCATGGATGCTGTGTTTTTGCTTTGGAGAGAGCAGTTTTAACTTGGGCGTTGGAAATGTTTGGGGGGCTGCAATCGTTTGGTATAGATATCTCTCCTTTTGGGGGGGGGAGAAGTTTGCACTGAACCTGTCAGCAGTATGTTGGCAATGTCTGTAGGATCAGTAATCTTCACATCATTTTTGACTAGTTCTGAGCATATCTGGGAGTTTCCTCCCAGGTTTCTAACATAGCTAAAGAATGCCTTATGATTGTCTTTTGAGTCTTTAGCTATTTTTCTCTCAAAATTTGCTTTGGATGATTTTATGAGAGCTCTTAGTTTGTTACTTATAGTGATCAAGGGTGTCTTACCTTTTAAGGATTTTGCTCTACCTTGTAGTAGCTTTCTCCTTTTGTTGTAGAGTTTGTTTATGGCTGGGGTCCACCAGAGTGGACGCTTGCCTTTGGTACAGAGAGTCTTTGTTTTGCTTGGGATTGCCTTATCCATGCAGTCCTGCAGGTGCTGGTAGAAGGCATTTGTGAGTGATTCAGCGGCTTGAGTACTGTTTTCCGCCGGCTCGTTGGCCTTAAAGGAGCCCACACTGGTCTTAAGAAGTGTGAAGTCGGCTTCGAGAAGTTTTTACTGTGGTCTTTTTTATTTCAGGTGGGGGTGGGATGAGGACCTCCAGCGAGATTAGTTTGTGATCTGATCTCACCAGTGAGGGGTATACTTCCGGTGTTGAACATTGTGCTCCCATGTTCGTGATGATGAGATCAAGTATGTTATCTCCTCTTGTGGGGATGGTGACTAGTTGTTCCATGGCATTTGAGTTTATGAATTCCAGGAACTTTTGGGCTAGGGTGTTTGGGCTTGAGTAGTGTTCCCAGTCTATATTAGGGTAATTGAAGTCACCTAGTATGATGGTGTTTGGTGATACATTTATCCCCTCTAGTGTTTTCAGGAAGGCCATGTGAGGTTCCTGAGCTTGTGAGGGTGGCCTGTAACATGCTACAATTTGCAGAGCAGTCTTGCCTATGGTTAATTGCACCTGGATGGTCTCCGATGCATCGTGCGTTGCCACCAGTCTTGAGGTGTGGGTGTCCTTGATGAATATGGATACCCCCCCTCCTTTCTTGGTATTGTCCGGATTTTGGGGCGGGAACGCATGATATGAGGTAAAACCTGATAGTGCTGGGGTGCTCTCAGGAGCCTTGAACCAGGTTTCTGTCACAGCACAGACATCGATGTTCTCCATATTGAGAAGGGCCTCGAGTGCGTGCATTTTGAGATTTAGACTTCTGGCATTGAGCAGCATTACCCTTAGTTTTTTTCCTTTTTTGTGTTCTAGGGTGGTAGGTTTAGAATTTGAGCCTTGCCTAAAAAAGGCACTATGGGGGTGGCAAGAGCCTTTGCCAATATCCGGAATCCCAGGGGTGACAGGTGCAAGCCGTCCCTTGCGAAGCAGCGTGGCTTGTCCAGCATGTCATCCCAGGCAGACAGACACTGGATCCCCTTTGAATGACACCAGTGGTTAAGCCAATTGTTAAAGCTGATCATCATCTTCCCACACTATTTACTTCCCTGAACCCCTGTCTAGCAGGGTGACTGATGTGATCCCCAGGGTGAATTTCCTTTCTCCCATCCAGTTGTCAAGGTTCCTTTTGAAGAGGGCCAAAGAGGCGCTTTGCTTGACATGTATGGGCAGTCTATTCCAGAGTCTGGGGAGTCTCTGGGTCAGGAACCTATCCCTCCAGCATGTTTTGTTTATTGTGATGACAAAGTTTAGATCCCTGGAGCGTGTGGCTCTGAGGAATTGGGATTTCTTTAAGTGTAGCATGTCCAACAGCTTAGGGTTTGACATGGCCTTGTATGTTAAGCAGAGATCGCATCGGAGTAGACGATATGCGACGAGTATAGCTGGAGTTTTTTGGAACTGTCAGCATAGGGCATCTGCTTTAGTCCTGTGATTCTTTTAGTGAGGTATTTCTGCGGCCTTTCCAGTTGTTGCAGATGTCTTGAGAGGTACATACCAAACGGGGCATTGTATTCTATAATGGGTCTAATGAGGGATGAGTACAGTGGGACAATGACCTCCTCTTTTCTGGATGAAAAGCCCTTAGTGATAAGGTGTGCCACATAGGATTTCCTGACTGTTGTGGCGATGTGGTTATTGAAGGTGAGACCACTATCCACCTGTGTCCCCAAGTCTCTTATCACACTTTCGGTTTTTAGTGTACTGCCACTTATGTGGTAATTCATGGGTACATGTTTTTTCCCAAAGGGGATAACTAAATATTTCTTGGCATTGAGCTTGAGCCCATGGCTCTGGCACCAAGCATCTGTTTCTGTAAGGCCCTTTTGTAGAGTATCCACATCATTTGGGGATTCAGTAATGGCTCCCAGTTTGCAGTCATCTGCGAACTTTGTTAGCCAGAGTCCCTTAGTGTTGGCTTGTACTTCAGAGAAGTACATGCCAAACGAGAGGTCCCAGGACTGAACCCTGAAGTACTCCACTTGTCACGTGTCTGGAGCTGGATTTGGAGTCTGCTACTTTTACAGTGTGGGTTCTGTCAGTAAGCCAGTTGGCAACCCATCAAGTTGTTGTTGTTTGTCTTTCGGCTTTTCCCCGGTAAGGGGTCGCCACAGTGGACCTCCGGTCCGCTAATGATTTGGCAGTAGTTTTTTTTTTACGAAACGCTGAGGTGCCAGCTCGATGCCCAACCCTCAACAAAGGCACGCCCATTTACACACTCATGTCTTTCGAATGCTGCCCAAACATGGGGAGGAAATGCAGACTCCACACAGAAGGTACTCCCAAGCCAAGCCGTGAAACGAGCGGGAGAACCTCTTGCTTTGAGGTAACAATGCTACCGCTTTACCACTGCGGAAGTTGTAGGCAACCCATCGAGTGACGTAGGGATTAATGCCCAGCTTAGTAAGTTTATCTATGATTCCAGAGTGGGGGATGGTGTCAAAGGCCTTGATGAGGTCCAGATAGGCTGTGTGGACTGTCTTACCCTCGTCCGCCGCCCTGGAGACTGATCAGGTTCAGGAGACAAGATTGGCCCTTCACAAACCCAAACTGGGTGGGGTCCAGTGTTTTAAGGTTGCCAATTTCTTTATTTATAAGTTCCATGATAATACGTTCCATGGCCTTGCAGATCAGGCTCGTCAGACTGACTGGGTGGTTTCCTGGGATCCAGGGTGGATCCCCCCTTGTGGAGTGGGATAACTGTAGCTGTGCGCCACTCAGTGGGCACGAAGCCTGAGGTGTGGGTATAATTAAACATGACATTTAGGTGAGGTGCCAGTTCATTTTGTAGTTCATATAGTACACAGCCCGGGATGTCATCTGGTCCCATGGATGCTGTATTCTTAGCTTTGGAGAGTGCATTTTTTATCTGTGTGGCCGTTATTACTGGAATTTGGCAATCTTCCGGTATTGAGATAGGCCATTTAGGGGGTGAGAGGGGGGTGAAGTTGGCACTGAATCGATCTGCCAGGATATTGGCAATATCCTTGGGATCAGTATATTTAATGCCATTCTGTTGTAGCTCAGAGCAGATCTGTGCATTGCCATTTTGATTCTTGACATAGTTATAGAATGCCTTGTGGTTGTCTTTGGAATCTTTGGCAATTTTATTTTCGTAACTAGCTTTGGAGGATTTTATGAGGGATGTCAGCTTCTTACTGAGGCTGGTAAGGGAGTTTTTTTGCATCCTGGGATTTTCCTCTTTTCTGCAACAGTTTCTTCCTTTTGTTGTAAAGTTTGTTTATGGCAGGGGACCACCAGATTGGCTTCCTTTTGTTGGAGGAGAGCATCTTGGTTCTATTTGGGATGGCATGATTCATGCATGAGTGGATGTGTTCGTATAGTGCCTTAGTGTAGGACTCAGCAGTCGAATTTTCAGTTCCCGTCTGCATGGGTGTCATGAAGTTTGTAATTTCTGACTTGAGTAGCATGAAGTTGGCTTTGGAGAAGTTTTTTTATGGAGGTTTCCTTACTGGGGGGTGGGGGTGGGATATGGATGTTAAGGGTGATTAGCTTATGGTCTGACCTGACCAAAGAGGGGGTGACCATAGGTGCGGGGCATTGATTTCCCATGTTGGTAATGACCAGGTCTAGGATATTGGAGCCCCTGTTGGGACTGTGGATTAGTTGATCCAGGGCATTGGAATTTATGAATTCCAAGAACCGTTGGGCAAAGGTGTTGGTACACGAGTAGTTTTACCAGTTAATGGCAGGGTAGTTGAAATCACCCAGTTTTAGGGTGTTTGGTTGTATATTAATATTTTCCAGTATGTTTAGAAAGGTGTAGTGAGAATCTTGGGGCACGGTGGGGGATCTGTAGCAAGCTACAATTTGGATTGTAGTCTTACCTAGTGTTAGTTGCAACTGGGGAATTTCAGAAGCATTGTGTTGGGAAGCTAACCTGGTGGTGTGAATATGGACACTCCTCCACCTTTAGTGTTTCGATCCTGGTTTGGTGGCCGAAAAGTGTGGTAAGAGTTGTAGCATGGTATTGCAGGGGTGCTGTCTGGAGCCTTGAACCAGGTCTCAGTTACTGCACAGATATCAATGCTCTCCATTTTTAGGAGTGCCGAGAGAGAGTGCATTTGGAAGTTTAGACTTCTAGCATTACCATCAGATTTTGCATGCGTGTACCTGTTATGGTGGTGGTTTTGTCCTTTTGAACTTTGCCTAAAAAAGGCACTATAGGGGTGGTAAGAGCCTTAGCCAGTAACCTGAATCCCAGGGGCTACAGGTGCAGAATATCTCTGGCAAAGCATCGTGGTCTGTCAATCATGTCGTCCCAGGCAGACAGATACTGGATCCCCTTTGAATGACACCAGAAGCTTGGCCAATTGTTGAAGTCTATCATTTTGTCCTTATATTATGGTATCATTCTGTTGTTCCTCTGTAAAGAGAGTAGGCATCTTAAAAGACATTATAAACAATTTATTGCTTCAAACTCCACTGCTACCACTATTAATTTCTTAATTCACATGGTTAAATATTGGAATGAAATAATTTGGCAGATGTATTTCATGTTAGAAAGATGAGACTTTTGAAGGAGATTTCAGAATATTGCAGACCTTCTGCTTACAGTACATCCACGATGCTACTTATGTCTGTACTTGTGGTGGTGATTAGGAGACTGACATCATTGAATTCACACAAAAGCAAAAATGTTTTGAGTAAAGTGAGACTGTTTAATCTTTCTGAAGAATTAGATCAAGAGGTGAAACAAGTCTTTCAGAGGTGTTTCAAATTATTGGTTTTGTTGTATTTGCTTAGATCAGAAGGCTTCCTTTTTACAATACAAGAGCAGTTTAGTAGCAGACTTATTTCAAAGGTTGAGCAAATAGATTAAGAATATCTAGGATGGCATGCCACTCATGGCTGTAGAAGGGTTATTTATTTAATTTATTTATTTGACATTTGTTAACCGGGTTAGTCTGACTGGGCAAAAAGCCCTTTTTTAGTGGAGGCCCGAGGAGAAAAGCTCCAAACATATATACAAAATTCAAGATAAAATGAAATGCACTATAAAATAAATTTAAAAAGTACAATGAAATAGCTTAGTAGAAATGAACACTGATCTCTGACAACCATGACTGTAACCAATGTAAAATACCAATATATAAGAAACCATAGCCCATAATTATGAGTGAGCACACAGTAACAATGTGCATGTAGTAGAAGATCATACTTATGAGTGAGCACAGGGTGAATATAAGGAGGGAAAACAGTGAAGGTAGATTAAGTGGGTGCAGAGCAAGGGCAAGATCAAGATTTTAGCAGGTTGGCCTTGAGAGATTTTTTGAAGCTAAAAGTGTTATAGTTTATTCCAAGCTTTTGCAACATAGTGATTTGTAGAGAAGCTTGCCTATGTTTTTATTAGGCTTGTAAATTTATAAGCGGAGATGATCAGAGCTGCAGAGTGTACGTTTTTGAGAGTAGGAAGAGATGAGGGTTATTAGAGCAGGACAGAATGAGGGTTTGTTTAGAAAAGAGTGAGTGAGATGTAGCTGAAGAAGAAGGAGTTGTTGCTGGAATTCAAGCTATTGCAGGTTTTTTTAATGCTAAGCAATGGTGGGAGCAGTAGGGGAGATTGGCAGCAAATCTGCCAATGTTATTATAAGTGTTTTCAAGTTTAAGTGATTGGATTGCATGTTACTGAGGATAGGAGCAGTGTACAATAGGGTGGGGAGTAGGAAGGCCTGAGCTAGAGAACGTTTAGCTTCATTAGTGAGATATTTATTTATTTTATTAACATTTGTTGACCGGGAAAGTTCACTGGGTCAGAGACCCATTTTCAGTGGAGGGCCAGGGAGAAACGCTCCACAAGCACTACAAAGACAGACAGTATTTAAAATACAATTTAAAAGTATTACAGATATAACAAGGAGAAAAACATATTACAATTTACACTTTTTAGGATTTACATTAAACTGAAACTAGAAAAAAATCCTTACAATAGGTTGTAATTTTACATCAATCGAAAAAGCATGGACTATGAAACAGTACTTTCTTTGGTAAGGTTATAGTGTCCTGTATAGTAGGAATACACTAGTAAATGTGAAGTCCAGGTTTTCAAAGTTTTCTTATCTTAGTATTTGGTGAAATATGCTGCTCAAGGCGGTTTGCTCCTGAGGCAGGTGCAGGATGGATTGTTTAGATAATGTGTTTTTAGGGCTACTTTAAAAGTTTTTGGTTGGTCAGTTTGGGTTATTTCAGATGGGAGGTTATTCCATAGTCTGGCTATGGTATGGGTGAACAGACATTGTCCTGCTCTTTTGTTGGGTTTAGTTGCAGTAAGCATCAGTTTACAGGAAGCTCTTAGTGTTCTTGTGGGGGTGTATGTTTGTAGGATTGAGTTGAGGGCAGAGCAGTCATTTGGTGTAGAAATTAGTTTGTGGGCTATGGTTAGTTGGGTGTATTATAGATGGTGGGAAAACTCTAGCCATTTTAACTCTGTGATGGCATGGCATGATGAGAACGGTGTAGTTTTTCAGAGGCATATTTGGCTAATTTGGTAAAACAAAACACTGAGTAGGAAGTAAGGAAGACACGCACAATGGAAAAAAGTTAAGCGCTTTTCGTTTATGTAAAACACAAACTTCATCAGACAATTCCACCATAAAAAATGCCAGTTAAATACAAGTAAATGCTTGCAATTAACCAATCAAGTACTATAAAAAACACAAGATGACGCCCATTTAAACACACCATAACAAACATTAAATACTAGAAACTTGTCAACTGTCATACATATTTATAAAAACAATGTATAAATAAATACATGTATTGAACATCTACACAAAATCTGTGTTTGTAAACCCTAAATATAAACTAAAACCCTCACTCTTTAATAATACAAGGTAAAAATATACACGTAAAAAATGTGTACTATAAAAAGTTAACAAACTAAACTTTTAAGTTTCAACATACTACTAATAGTGCATCCGTCATTTAACCCAGGCTGAGTATAAGCATTCAATCTAATTTGCCAGGTTAACTCTAATTCTTCCAGTCTGAGTTCTGCTGGTCCCCCACGTAATTTAATGTTAACTTGGTCGATCACAATGAACTTGAAAAAATGATTAGGAAACTGAAAAACATGTTTGGCTAATGCATTTTCAAGTTTTAGTTTCTTAATTGCATATAAATGCTCGTATATACGGTTACGTAATCTCCTTTCAGTCTTGCCTACATAAAAGGCGGGACAGGACTGACATAAAGCTAGATACACAACCATAGATGAATTACAATTGTTTCTCAATTTTAAACAAAATTGACAATTGTTAACAAAAAATCTATTAGATTCAAAAATGTTTCAATGTGGGTGACCGGCCGGTCATGGTTTACAGAAGGGGTAAGAATTTAAAAGCTTATTGTGAGACCAACAAAGTTAATGTAGTAAAAACACCTGGAATGTACAAATGCCAGCCCTGTAACTACTGTACCCACATTTTTGAAATCTAATAGATTTTTTTGTTAACAATCGTCAATTTTGTTTAAAATTGAGAAACAATTGTAATTCATCTATGGTTGTGTATCTAGCTTTGTCAGTCCTGTCCCGCCTTTTATGTAGGCAAGACTGAAAGGAGATTACATAACCGTATATACGAGCATTTATATGCAATTAAGAAACTAAAACTTGAAAATGCATTAGCCAAACATGTTTTTCAGTTTCCTAATCATTTTTTCAAGTTCATTGTGATCGACCAAGTTAACATTAAATTACGTGGGGGACCAGCAGAACTCAGACTGGAAGAATTAGAGTTAACCTGGCAAATTAGATTGAATGCTTATACTCAGCCTGGGTTAAATGACGGATGCACTATTAGTAGTATGTTGAAACTTAAAAGTTAAAAGTTTAGTTTGTTAACTTTTTATAGTACACATTTTTTACGTGTATATTTTTACCTTGTATTATTAAAGAGTGAGGGTTTTAGTTTATGTTTAGGGTTTACAAACACAGATTTTGTGTAGATGTTCAATACATGTATTTATTTATACATTGTTTTTATAAATATGTATGACAGTTGACAAGTTTCTAGTATTTAATGTTTGTTGTGGTGTGTTTTAAATGGGCGTCATCTTGTGTTTTTTATAGTACTTGATTGGTTAATTGCAAGCATTTACTTGTATTTAACTGGCATTTTTTATGGTGGAATTGTCTGATGAAGTTGGTGATTTACATAAACGAAAAGCGCTTAACTTTTTTCCATTGTGCGTGTCTTCCTTACTTCCTACTCAGTGTTTTGTTTTACCAGTTTTTGCCTTGTCGTTAAATATTTGGCTAATTTGTTGTAACAGGATTATAATTTATTACTAAGGGTTGTGTGCAATTTGTAAAAATGGCACTACCATATAGAAGGGAGGGGATGAGTAGGGTATTGGCTAGTTCTATTTTGGTATATTTATCCAAGTAGAGCTTGTGGTGATATAGTTTACCTAGTTTGAAATGGGTTTTCTTTATTGCAGTTAGGATGTATGGTTTGTATGTGAGTTTGTTTGTTGAGAAGTAGTTTTTTTTTTTTTTTTAGGTTTAGCATGAGTTGTGCATCAGTAAGCCATGATTCTATAGAAGTACAGGCCTATTGTGTAATTGTGAGGAGGTCTGAGAAATGTTTGGAGGTGGATATCCATGTTGAATCATCAGCATATTGGATGAGATTCTGGATTAGGGGACTTTGTGCAGGTCACTGATGAAAATATTGAACAGTAGTAGACCTAAAATGGATCCTTCCAGTACTCCTATGTTAGGTTGGTAATAGGATTGTGCATTTAACCACCTTACTGATTTGTTCCCTGTTCTGTAGGTAACAGTAAAACCAGTTGAGGGATTTTGGGGAGTAACCTAGACTTGATAGTTGGTATATTAGCTTAGTGCGTGACACTATGTCGAAAGCCTTGGATAGGTCTAGTAAGATTACTGAGGTAGGATGGCCTGCAACTAAGGCTTTGTTGACGGTATCAGTGAAAGATAATAGAGCAGTAATAGTGCTATGCCCTGGCCGGAAACCGTGTTGAGTAGGGGATAGAAGAACATTACTTGAGAGGTGTTTAAGTAGTTGAGTGAACACATTTTTCCAAGATTTTTGATAGTGGGGAGAGTCTAGAGATAGGGCGGTAGTTAGGTCATGGGAGTTTCCCCCTTTTGTGTAGTGGGGTAACTGAATTTTTCCATAGAAGAGGAACATAGGATTCGGAGAGAGAGTGCGATTTATGAGAATGGTAACTGGATATGCTATTGAGCTACCTGCTATTTGCAGATATTCTGGGGGAAGATTTTCTGCAGACAGTGAGCAAGGTTCGAGTTAGTTTCAAGATCAGAGAGGTGGATACAGGTTGGATAGTAAAGGAGTTGGCTGGTTGTGTGGTAGAGTAATCTGCAGGGGAGAGGGTGTGCTCTGTTGGTGGTGGAAAGTGTGTGTTTGAGTTGAATGGGCAGTCTCTTTAAGTAAATTTTGAATGGTAGAGATGAAATGGGTATTAAAATCTTGGGAAATTTCTTGTGGGCTTTTTTTTTCTGGTGCAGGGGATGGGTTTTGGATGGTGTCTGGGTTAAGTAGAGAGGAGACAGACTTCCAAAACTTTTTGGGATTGTTATATGAGGTGGATAGTTTAGCAGAAAAATAATATTTTTTTATCTTGTATCACTAGCTTTTTTGATTTGTTACAGAGTTATTTGTAGTGAAGTTCGTTTTGTTTTGTGTTTCAGCCATATTTTTTTATGCTTTGTTTCTAAGAAAGGTAGTTTGGTTAGTTTTATTAACCAGGAGGGCATGGTTAATTTTGGTTTGTTTAGTAAGCATTGGAGCTAGGCTACTGAGAGTATTTAAAGAGTTTGTTGAAAATAGTCAATGGCTTCATCTAAGGGGAGTATTTTTTATGGGTTCCAGTTTTGGGAGTTTAGGATACTTATAAACTTATTTTGTCAATGTGGGCAAAGTTCCTGGAGGTTCTATATGAGTGCATTTTGATTGCTGGAAGGTGATCACTTAATGTATTTGGTAGGGTGTCTGAGTTAGAGTAGTTTTGGGGATGTGTTAAAAGTATCCAGTTTAGGGTTGAGAGTCTATTACTAGACTGTGAGCGGGAGTAGTGATGAGTTGGGTAAAACTGTGAAGGTTTATGCTGTTTGCTGATGCTGTTTGTTGGAGAGGGGATGTCTAAGTTTAACCAATTAATATTCGTGTCTCCTAGGATTATAGTTTCATGCAGTATATTCTGATTTATCCAAGATAAAAAGTCTTCGAGTATATGGATATTATTGCCTGGGAGAATATAAATTACTGCTGTTCATATTTGTTTGCTCTTATTTATTTAAAGGATGTAAGTAGTGACTCTAGGTTACCAAAAGTGGGGATGGGTTCGGCATAGGTTATTTGTAGTGAGTTTTGATTAATGCTACACTGCCACCCTTTTTATGAAGTCTGTCTGAATGAATTATATTCTATCCTGGAGGGAGAATTTCTGTGTCAGCAACGTGCAGTTTTAGCCATATATCTGTTACTGCAATAATTGGGGTGTAGGTAGTTAGCCAGGCATGGAATTCAGCAGTTTTATTGCAAATGCTGCGAGTATTAATTGTTACTAGTTGAAGTGCATGTTGAGATGTGTGATTAGCTAGCCTAGTGGTGGATGCATGGGTGTGGTGAAATGTTTGGGTCAGCTTGGTTGACCGTGGATGTATATCTCCACGTTGTATTAATGTGTGGAGTAGATAAAATGTAGTGTCAGATTGTTTGTTTTGTTTATGTGAGGTGGGTTTGTAGTGTTAAGTACTAGACATAATTTAAATTTTGGGGTAGCTGGTAGTAGATAAAACCATCTGAGGTAATGGTATTAGCTGCTAGTAGAGAGGGGGAGATGTTTGAGTAACTAAGCTTGCGTTTAGTTTTATTGGAAGAGTTTGTGTGCTGCAAGTGGTTGGTGGGGGGTATATGACTAGGATTAGTGTTAAAATATGGATTATGCAGGGAATGATACTTAGTAAGTGGTTATGTGTGTGGATTGGAGGGGCCATAATGATTGAGGAGTTATGTGGGTGCGGTTCATAGGGTGGGTCTTTCAGTTTGCTGATGGTGGAAGGAGTTGATTGGATGATGGAGAGAGAGGGTGGGGTTGAGGATAGAGAGAAATTAAATGATAATGGGGTGGGTGGGAATGGGGTAGGGTATACCTCTATAACATCCCTAATTTTTGGTGAGTCTGATAGTCTGTGTGTGGAAGTGGGTCATCAATAGTTACCCCAAGGAGTTTTCTATGTGGTTCAACAGAGATAATTGTGTTATTTAGAGAGGTGCTAATGAAGGTATTTTTTTGTGTTCTAGAGGTTTTGGGAGGAAGACTAAAAGTTTAGTCTTTTTAGGGTTGAGTAGGAGTTGATTATTCATTAGCCAATGCTTTACAGAGAGGAGTGATTCTTGGGTAAGGGAGTGGGAGGGATTGTCTGAACAAGATATAATTGTAGAGTCATCTGCGTATTGTATTAGAGAAGAGTGGGGATAGGATATGTAGAGGTTGCTTGTGAAAATAGTAAAAAGTAAGGGTCCAAGAATGGAATCCTGAGGAACTGCTGTTAGAACAGGGAGGAAAGGGGAGGAGGCAGAGAGCAATCTGATGGATTGGAATCTGTTGGAAAGGTAGCTGGAGAAACACTGAAGTGTGGAGTTGGAGAGATTAAGGCTAGTGAGTTTAGATAGAAGTAGTTTGTGGGATAGTGTCAAAAGCTTTAGAGAGGTCAAGGAACAGACATGAGACTAGCTTGTGGTTGTCATGAGATCTTGCAGTCGTCGTCTATGTAAAACAAATGAGTGCAGTGGCTGTGCTATGATGGGAGTGAAAACCATCTTAGTAGGGGTAAGAGGTTTTCCTGTAAAAGATTATCATGGAGCTGCTTATTTATATATTTTTTTCCAGCATTTTTGATAGGGGAAAAGTATTGCAGTAGGTCTGAAATTATTGGGGTTTGAAGAGTTACCACCTTTGTGCAGGGGTAAGACATAAAATTTCTTCCAGATGTCAGGATTAAAATAGAGATGGTATAGGCAATAGATGTAGCAGCAAGTTTAAGGAAAAGTGGAGGTAGGTTGTTCAGTGGAAGGAGAGCATGGTTTAAGTTCTCAGAAGTGATGTACTATAAGCAGTAGGGCCAGGCTTGAGAGAAAAGGGAGTGTGGGTAGAAGGAGTGGAATTGGTAGTGGGAAGGGAAGGTTGTCTTGTTTAACTTTTGAATAGAGTCAACAAATAAGGTATTTAGAAAGGTGGCTTGTATCCATGTTGGAGCTATTGGGACTGGGGTTAGGAGTACAAAGATTGCCAGGATGTAGAAGCTTGTTGATAGCATGCCATAATTTTGGGGGTTGTTTAGTGGCTTTTTGTGTAATTGTTTTTTTTTTATCTAGTTCAGCCTGCTTCTTGGTAAAATTAGAGTTCCCTATAAGTTTGGAGATGAGTAGGAAATTTATTTTTCTTCCAGTTTTTCCAGGTACCATCTCGTTGTGTTAAATCCAACTTTGGTCCTTGGTTAACTCTTATTTTTCTGGTGGGGGCCAGAGTTCACTGTGTTGAGAAAGATGGTGCTAAACTTGTTGACAGCATCATCGAGTGGGAGTTCATTGAGGAAGGACCAGTTTATCGAGGAGAGCAGATTATTGAAAGTATCTGGGTTAAAGTTAGTGAGTTTATGGCAGTCCTTATTTGGTTTAGCCTTGTAATTTTGCATGCTGGCGTCACAAAACCTTGTCTGTACCCTAGGTGACTGAATGTGTTTACTGGCCCAGGTAATAGAAAAGTTCCCTTAGGAAGGATGGAAGTAAGCAGCTGCCATTGGCTTTACTTCTTTGTTGCCTATCTCCTTGCCAAGAATATGCTTGTCCTAGGGTCTGTGTCCTGCCAGTGAATGCTCCATAGACACTAGGGACTTACTGGGAGTTTGTATTCCCTGAGGGGTCAAGGATTTCTGAAGGAATAACTGCTTGTATGACTGAACTATATCCCAGCGCTGCACCTTGGAGCTGTGGCTGGGATGCCCTTAAGTGTTTGTGTGGAAAGACTGATAACCAAAGCACAAGGGGTTGCTGTGAACAGTTAAGACAGAGAAGTCCTCTTCTCGCGCATTGCTCCACTTTCTTCCTCCTTGCAGATTTTTTTTCTTCCGAAAGGAAAAAGATTCAAGGAAAGTAAAAGAAAAAAATTAGCTTTATTACTACTACACTGATAGTTTCTGCAGCTTTGTAGGTCAGGGAGCGTATGTAAAGGTGTTGTACCCTTGTACCCTACCAGAATATATCCTTGTACCCTACCAGAATATCCTTTCTGGCCCCTCACAAGAATGTCACTGTTCAATGTGCCAAGGAATTTTTTTTTGAGACATCTGCTAACATTTGCATCCACAAGACATAAAATTAACCCATTCATTCCACCTTATCTGCTTGAACTTTGCATTACACATTATCCCATGAAAAGAAGTTTGTTCCAGAGTTGAGCAATTGAATAAGCTCTTGTAATCTCGATTTATTGGCCAGGCTCAGGTCATAGAAAGTTAGCCATTGTTCATTAGAGATTTGTTTTTTGTTTTCCTCTTTTCCTGGGAGGTTGATACACAGTTATATTCCTTCATGATACATGCACTGCGTACTTTTGGGCGTGGAGCTGCTGAGCAAATGTGAATTGATTACATTGAGCGCTTGTCCTAAGTCCTTAGTTCTGCATGCTGTTTATCTGTCAGCAGAAATTCTCACCAGTACAATGGAAAAGACTACCTCCTGCCTCCCAAAATAACTGGACTGACATTGGCCACTTAATTCCATCCTCCCATGACTCGCAGCTTAAGCGCGTGGGTCAGTACTAAGACCCTGGGTCATCTGGTTTGTCTTTGCCCCTGAACTAGCTATAAAGCAGGTGTCACTTTGAACAAGAGTTGTTTTGATGCCGCACTTAAGAACAGTGTTGGTTTTACTTACCACTGTATTAAAACCATCAGAAACTGGACCTTCGGTATAGATTAGTTTCCTTCATGGGTCTTGATACAAGAAAAAACACCACACCTCTCCTGTAGAGATAGTCCTAGTAGATGTATTTTATGCTGTAGCTGTATATTAGTTCTTCCTAACTGAATGAATAAATAACCATTGCCTTATTTTCAGTCTGGCCTTTCAAAACAAGGACCACTTTTCCACAGTACATATATGGTAGATCTTTCTCTGAAAGTATTGATGTCAATATTCTCAACCATTTGTGCTCTTTAGATTGGCATCCAGTCTACCAGTAAAACAACTAGAACTCTTTTTCAGTTTAATATTACCTCGATTTAAACACAAGCATAATAGGGGTACATAATGCCTTTGGGTTACTGCAGAAATTGTAGCCTTAATCCAACAGAGCTGTAGCCTGGAAAAGATGAAAAAATAATCCTCTAAGCAGCAAATTGTACCAGACTTTCTTAGAACTCAGGAACAAGTGTATTGTTAGAGAGGCAGCTAAAGCAACACTTCTTCAGAGCAAAATGCTTTAGCATATTCTCCAAAACACTTTTTTGGAAAGCAGTAAACATTTTGATAGGACAACTAAAAGGTAAATCCCATCACTGCCCCCTTTACTCTTCAACAGCGATTACAGAAACATTTGTAACATACATTTTAAAGTACACCAATGACGAAACTACCCTTAATTGTATTAGATCCCTTGCATATGAATTCTAACACTGACATTCCTAACATCCCCTTTAGTGAGATCCTTCCTTGAGTGAATATATCTGAAATAAAAATGTGTCAGGCTTGGAAAACGACACCCTGCATTCTTTAAAATGACTGCTCTGGAGAGTTTAAACCCTCTAGTCTGTCTCTTCGATTTGTCGATGACAACACAAATAGTTCTTTCACACTTTAAACTTTGTTTCATCTTCACTCCCCATGAAATGACTTCCTTCTAGCCCTTAAGATTTTAAGCCATTTGTCAACATCTGCCAAATAGCTAAAGTCCTGAAGATGTCTACCAATGGATTATGGCTTCAGCATTACGGCAGCCATTTGCACAGTCAGTCGCTTATTGCGTGAGTAATGGAATTCCTGCAGTGAGTGTTATCGACAAAGATATATGCAGTCAAATCTGACTGCAGAGTATTATTTGCAAAGGAGAAAAAAAAACTTTGGTTCAGGTGCCATATCTTCGTTTGCTAACAGAAGTTAATTTGGGTGCAAGTAGGTACCATTTGATTCGTCAGCAGAAGCTAATTTGGGTACAAGTAGGTAGCATTCATCTTGCGTGGAGTACAAGAACCAGTTCTGTCATCTTTTCCTTAACAGTTTAAACAAAGACTTGCCTTTTCTAAAGTTAACTGTGTACACTGATGTTCGGTTGTTACCCAGCATGGATTATAATTTTGATTATCTGGAATTTAAAACTAGAGTTTTGTTTAATTTCTTATTGGCACCAGATCTCAAGGAATAAATATCCATTAATTCTAGCAAGTCTGAAGCAACAGTGTTTTGGAACATTAAAAATAATGAGGCCTACTAAATACCGTAAATCAAGTTTTGCTCAAATTTACTATCTAGTCTTCCAGATCCCACTCTCTTTCATTAGGCGTACTCTGATGAAGTTGTTCATGATTCTGTTCATGATTCTGTTTCATTTAAGGCCCAGCAACAGTATTTAAAATCTACTAGCACCTGATGCAAAATGTTACATCACCTAGCAGTAACTGATGCGCTTCCATTTAACAGACCGCAGTTTGCTTCACTCATGGCAGGCTAACTCCCAAGATGGAGCTTGCATGCTGGAGTGGGATACCCATAGAAATTAGAAGCCAGATAACACTGCATGGCTTTACAAAAGGTAAATTAAAGGTATACATGTACAGGGAGCTTGAATACAAGCGTATCAGACAGAATAAAAAACAAAATGTTGTTTAATAACCAAAATCTAAAGTGAGGCCCATAAATAGAGAAGACTTGAACCAAAAGTTGCTGTGCTGTGTTCGGTAAGGACATGACTGATATGAAGATTATTAGTAAATCACATGATGTTTTTATCAGACAACTGTAATTTCATATTATAATGCTTTTAGTACTCTTTTTATGTGGAACATATACAGACAAAGTACACGTTTACTGCTTACGTTGTGATTGTACTTTGCTATTATTTGTTCGCTTTGAGATAGTGTGTGATCATAGGTTCATACTAGGCTATCTGCCCTGAGGCAGTTATAAGCCTAGCCCAATTCTGTATGGCTTATGCCACCCCTTGATTTGAGTATACTGTGCCCTTTTTAAGGTTTAGTTTACTGTGCCTCTATCTAATAGTGACACGTGAGTAATCCCTGGGACAAACCTACGATCCCCCATCCACTTATCGAGATTCTTCTTGAAGAGATTCAGTGAGGTGCTCTGCCTCACATCAACTGGAATTCTATTCCAGAGCGAAGGGAGCCTCTGGGTTATGAACCTGTCCCTCCAGCAAGTTCTATTTATTTCTGTGCTGAGGTTCAAGTCCCTCGAGCATGTGGCTCTAAGGGATTTAGATTTACTGAGGTGGAGCATGTCCATTAATTCTGGATTTGACATAGCTTTGTATGTCAGGCATAGATCGCCTCGAGGTAGGCGGTATGCAACCGAGTAGAGCTAGAGTTTTTTTAACCGAGCAGCATATGGCATCTGTTTGAGACCCTTGATCCTCTTGGTGAGATGCTTTTGGGGTCTTTCTAATTGCTGCAGATGTCGGGTAAGGTACATCCCAAAAGGGGCATTGTATTCTATGATGGGCCTGATGAGGGATGAATAAAGGGGCACGATTACCTCTCTTGATCTAGATGTGAAACCCTTCGTGATGAGGGCTATGTAGAAGGTCTTTCTAACCACTTTGGCAATGTGGTTTTCAAAGGAGAGATTGCTTTCAACTTGGGTCCCAGGTCCCTAATAACTTTATGTGTACTTAATGGGTTTCCGCCTATGTGGCAGTTTGTGGGCACATTGTTTTTGCCAAAGGGTATGACTATACATTTTTTGGCATTTAGCTTTAAACCATGGCGCTGGCACCAGTTATCTGTCTCTGTGAGACCTTTTTGAAGGATGTTTGTGTCAGCTGGAGAGTTGATTATGGTGCCCAGTTTGCAGTCGTCTGCGAACTTGGTGAGCCATAGTCCTCCCACGTTTGCCTGTACCTCGGAAAAGTATATACCAAACAAGAGTGGTCCCAGGACAGAACCCTGTGGGACGCCACTTGTGACCGGTTTCGATTCTGACATGGCTCCAGCAACTCTCACTCTGTGGGTTCTGTCTTTGAGCCAGTTTGCGACCCATCTTGTGACATAGGGGTTTATATTTAAGCTGGATAGCTTATCTATGGTGCCCGAGTGGGGTATTGTGTCAAATGCCTTTGCAAGGTCCAGATAGGCTGTGTGGACTACCTTCCCTTCATCTATGGCTTTGGTGACTGTTTCAAAGAAGTCAACCAGGTTCAAAAGGCAGGATCTGCCCTTGACAAAGCCGAACTGGGTAGGATCTAGTGTCTGTAGGTCCCCAATGTCTTTGTTTATGAGCTCCATGATGATCCTCTCCATAGCCTTGCAGACTAAGCTGGTCAGGCTTATGGGGCGATAGTTTCCAGGGTCTGTAGAGGCTCCACCTTTGTGGAGTGGGACCACTGTTGCTGTACGCCATTCTGTGGGCACATATCCTGTAGTGAGGCTGAGATTGTATAGCTGTTTTATTCGAGGGATTAGTTCCTCTTGTAGTTCATGTAGGACGCAACCTGGGACGCCATCTGGTCCCATGGAAGCAGTGTTTTTTTGCTTTGGAGAGGGCAGCCTTCACCTGAGCATCTGAGATGTTTGGGAGGCAGCCCTCTGCCGGGATAGATACTTGCTCTTTGGGGGGGGGGTGTGGAGAAGTTTGCACTGAACCTGTCTGCCAGGATATTGGCGATGTCTGTGGGTTCAGTGTATTTTTTGTCGTTTAGAATCAACTCGGAACAAGTCTGGGAGTTGCATCCCAGGTTTCTAACATAACTGAAAAAAGCCGTATGATTGTCTTTGGTGTCCTGTGCAATTTTTCTCTCGAAGCTGGCCTTGGAGGATTTTTTGAGGGGTCCTAATTTTTTGCTAGTACTGATCAGAGATACCTTCCCTATTAGGGATTTTGCTCTATCATGTAGTAGCTTCCTCCTTCTGTTGTACAGTTTATTTATGGCAGGGGTCCACCAGACTGGACGCCTGCCTTTGGATGATTGGGTCTTGGTTTTGTTTGGGATAGCATGATCCATGCATTCCTGGAGATGTCCATAGAATGCATTTATATAGGATTCTGCAGTTTGGGCTGTAGTTTCCACTGGCCCTGGGGCCTTGAAGGATGCCACTTCGGTTTTGAGAAGTTTTTCACTGTGGTTTTCTGGGCTGGGGTGGGGTCGGGATGTGGACATCCAGTGAAATTAATTTATGGTCTGATCTTACCAATGAGGGATATACTTCTGGTGTGGAGCATAGAGTCCCCATGTTAGTAATGATCAGGTCTAGTATGTTGTCCCCTCTTGTGGGAGTGGTGACTAGTTGTTTCATAGCATTTGAGTTTATAATTTCCAGGAATCTTTGGGCTAAGGTGCTGGGGCTTGAGTAGTGCTCCCAGTCAATGTTTGGGTAGTTGAAGTCGGCCAATATAATGGTGTTCGGAGAGATCTTCATGTTCTCCAATGTTTTCAGGAAAGCCGAATGGGATTCCTGACTTTGAGAGGGTGGTCTATAGGATGCTATAAACTGAAAAGCAGTCTTGCCCACTGTTAGTTGCACATGGATGGTCTCCGATACTTCGTGCAATGCCACTAACCTGGAGGTGTGGATATCCTTGATAAATATGGAAACTCCCCCTCCTTTTGTGGTTTGGTCTGGGTTTTGGGGCCAAAAAGCATGATACGAGGTATAGCCTGGTAGTGCTGGGGTGCTCTCTGGAGCCTTGAACCAGGTTTCTGTCACTACACAGATATCGATGTTCTCCATACTGAGGAGAGCTTCGAGTGCGTGCATCTTGAGGTTAAGACTTCTGGCGTTTAGCAGCATTACCCTTAGTTTCTTGTTCCTTGTGCTGTCTATGGGGGTGGGTTTGACTTTTGAGCCTTGCCTAAAAAAGGCACTGTGGGGGTGGCAAGAGCCTTTGCCAATATCCGAAAGCCCAGTGGTGACAGGTGCAAGCCGTCCCTAGCGAAGCAACGTGGCTTGTCGAGCATGTCATCCCAGGCTGACGGACACTGGATCCCCTTTGAATGACACCAACATTTTAGCCAATTGTTAAAATCGATCATGGTGTCTTTGTACTGTGGCATCATTCTAGGTGAGGGTAAGATGCTGCTCAAGGTCAGGGTCATACCAGCCTGGGCTACATGATCAGAGTGCTCCTCTATGTCTCTTCATGTAGTCCAGGGAGGTACGTCTCAGGTCATTCACACCAGCATGTACAATGACTGAGTCATATTTGTATTTGCTTTGGAGTGACCTGAGTGCTTGCGTTATGTGTCGGATCCTAGCACCCGACAGGCAGCTCACCGTGACCTTCTCTTTATTCAGTCTGGTGAGCAGGACGTCAGTGTGTCTGACAATAGAGTCACCTATAACAAGAGTATCAGGTGTGTTATTCGGCCTTAAGGGCTGTGGCTGCTTGGCACACTGACTTTCTGAGTTATGTGTTGTGTGTGTTTTGTTTTCAGGTAGCGTTTGCTTGGATGTCTGCTTTGGAGGTCTCTGTTGCTTGGGTAGATTTTTATTTAGAGCCTCCGAGTATGTTTTTGTGTATTTATGTGTTTGGTTCGCTGATGTGGTGGGACTATGTGATACTGGAATTGTGTTGTGTGAGATTACCTTCTCCTCCTGACTGGTTACAGCAATTTTGAGATGAGAGAGCTCGGCCTCCAGTTTGGCTAAATAGTTGCATCTCTCACATATATTTGAACCTGTTTGGAGGAGGAGAGGGTTGTCCGTGTACATGAGACAGTTGTAACATTGCCTCAAAATTCCCAGATTCAACAGCTGGACTGGAGAGGAAACCATGGACTGACCTTTGGACATGCTAGAGTAACAGGGAAACTGAATTTAAGATGGACCAATAGAGGACAGGGTAATCGTAGAGAGTATAAGAGTAAGTAGTGCTTATGGTTTAATAGTGCTAACTTGTAGGATTACTTAATTGGACCAGTGAATGGCCTTAGAATGAGAATATGGTGTTTAAATTGAAAGATAGAGCAGTTCTAAGGGAAAAAGTGAAGAGCAGACTTTGTGGAGCCAGGAATAGTTTAAAGCCAATTAGGCGGCGCTGCTCGTTGTTGCGTTATGCTCAAAACCGCGCAAAAGAGGGTTTTAAGAGAGGAAGATCATAGTCTTGTATCTTTATGTACTGTGCTTTGCACTGTGGTCATGCTTGGCCAGCCAGTTGCCCACTTAACAAATGAAGGCAAACATTAAACCTTTTACTTTAGAGTCTGCCTCTATTTGCCAGCATGGCTTGTCATAGACAACACCAGTGCCCTTCACCTTGCATAGCTCTCATTAAGGGCTTTCCTTATACTTGACTAGATTAAAATTGCTCACAAGTTTCTGTTAAAATAAAAAAGTATGTACTTGATTTTTACCCTTGTGTGGCTCTTTTTGACCTCCATTCATTATGTTTTAGCCTTGATTGTTATTATTTCATGTCTCACTGATTTATTTGGTGATTATCAGGAGTTTATGTTGAACAGTGTATGCTTGTGATAAGGTGAAGAATTTCCAAACCTAGTCAATTTCCAACAAGAATGTTTGTTTCTGAGCTTTTATTGAATGCAAATGGAAACTCGCGCAAGCCTTCATGGGTATATGCAAACCTACTTCCATTCTCAAAAAAAACTTGGAGAAACTGTATAAAAAATGCAGTGGTACTCTGGTGAAATACAGGTCCGACATGCCATGTTATTGACTTGCCTCTGTATTGCAAAAATGTATAGCAGAATTAAGGAATCTGAAGTAGTTATTGCACCCCTGCTTGAAAAGTCGTGTTTATTAGACAAAAGTGTTACATACTATTTCTCCAATCTGGTGAACCCTCGGTTAGTGTCTTTTGCTTGTGAATTCCCCAGAGTTTCATTCCTGCACAGTATTATGGTGATTTTATTTCCAACAGTTTGTATACATCCATGGTTTCTTCAGTAAACTACCATGTCTGGGAGTGTTTTTATACTTGGCATCTACTCTTGCTTTTGAAAAAGGGGCTGTTCTTGCTGCTCTGCATCTTCGCTATGAGACCCAACTGTAGCAGTTTCTGTCAGTGCCTGTTTTCTTGAAATAGGGCTGGTTATCCCAGATATTTTAGTCTTCTGTAACTTTGACTTCAACTTTGATACATTTTTCTTGTACAAAGATCATAGTTTTTTTGTACTGCTTTCAGTCATCCCTATGAGTTGCATGGACTCTTGGCTCAGTAGCTTTACCAACAACACTTTACCAACAACTTTAGCTTCAGGTTGCAGATGTTTTCGGATGTTTACATTGTCTCCATCTTGTAAATTTGTTAGGCTTCAGTTCTGTCACGGTAGCTTTTCTATTTTTGTTAGTCTTGCTTAACATTTACTTTAGTTTGAGCTGCCTTTTAAGCCTCAGCAATTTGCTTTAAGTAGGCAGTCTGATTTCCAGACTTGCACATGAGTATTCCTATATTTCAAAGCTGCAAGGTGACATTCCTGATATCTGGCTGTACAGTGGTGCAGTGGTTAGTGTTGTTGCCTCACAGCAAGAAGTTCTCTGGTTTGATTCACGGCTGAGGTTCCTTCTGTGCAGAGTTTGCATGTCCTCCCTGTGTTCGCATGGGTTTCCTCTGGGTACTTCTCCCACACTCTAAAGACACGCGTCTGTAGCGTTTCTCCCTGTGCCTCTCCTGAAAGTGGGCTGTGTCTCAGTTGGACTTTCCCGGTAAACAAATGTTAAATAAATAAAATATTTTGCTACATCGGTTCTTATGAGATTTTCATAAATTGGATGGTTGTCCACTAGTTTGTTGGACGTAAGTTGTGAACTGTGTGTTGTATGTGTGAATTTCCACTCATGCAGAATCTGAGTTCCTACCTTGTTTAATACAGACTATTGTTGGTATCCTTTTGTCTCGAACATACAATTTAGTGCACTAATTAGACTTCCATTTGTATCTTCCAGTTGTTTAAGAGATTGTTTAATAGTTCCACACGCAATAAGTATGTGGCTTCTCTGAACTGGAACAAATCTGTGTCTGGTTGGCATAATGGGCCATCTGGACCTGGGGTGCTAGCACTTTTTTGTGTTGTACACATTGTAGATGGCACATTTACACTAACTGTTCTATGCTGACCTGTAAGGTGTAAACATGCCTGTTTTTGTGACCATATCTAGTTAGTGTAAACTGTCAACATTGACTTTCTGTGATTGAGGACTCCTATTTTGTCAACTTTGAGCATTTTATTTTGTCAACTTTGAGCATTACGCCATCAACGCAACTTAATTTCCTTGAAAGAAAAGTAAAACTAATTTCTGCAAAGGTCACATTTTCACCAGCTGTGTGTGTATGTTTGTGTCGGTACACCTCTGAAGAAGTTTAATTTTTTTTTTCTTTTTACATAATGTAGTTACCAATGATAATAATTTGTTATATCCTTCATACATCTCTGGTAAATATGCCCTTTTTCATTATATCAGCTACATTTAGGTTTCTTTACCCTGATCTATGTACAGCTTTTAGAGTATGGCTATCAGTTACAGTTAAAACCTTTTACAGTTTCAAAGATGTCTTTTACTCTGGCTCTGTTTTAAGGATTTTTGATACATTTCTTCTTGAACTACTTTACCGCAGACGCATTCATCTCATTTCTCACATCGTACACTGTCGCTGACTGTTCTTTTTCTTAATAAGCATCTCTTTTTGTTGTGCTTTTGTCCTTGACCCATTGGGTGCTGCTCTCTGTAACTAATTTTTTGAGAATTTTAAAGCTCTTTTTCCTGTGCGTAATACTGTTAGGCTGCATCTTGTGCTACCAACTTTCTTTAAGGTGTAGTTATGTCAGAACACATTGGGAGCAAACTTTGTAGGATACTAAACCATTCCTGAAACCATAGTGCATACTTATTTTATGGCATAGACATTAGCACATTTTCTCGGATTTCTTTTTCTGTACCAGGTTTCATATCCTCCAACGTTAAAGTATGACCAGTGCATTTCAGCCATGACACTTGATACATCTGCTGAGTACTCCAAGCCCGTCTTTTGTCCTGCTGTTCTAGTATCTGATCCCACGCCTGTGCCCACACTGATAATAATGCACACAATTCTGAGCAGAGGCAGTCTTTGCTCTGAATCTTTTTTTTTTTTTTTTTTTTTTTTTTTTTACTGTGCAGGGCCAAAATATTGGAGAACTAACTTAGTTTAAGTGTAACTGCTGCAAATTCTGAGAAATAAATCACAAACAGTAAAGGGCCCAGCACAGAATCCTGTGGTACACCACTGTTGACTGGTCTTTTGCCAGTGTTCAAGTCCCAGTTGGGTGAGTTTCTGTATAATGCCCTAGTGAATATTGTGTCAAATGCCTTGGCTAGGTCAAGATGGGTGGTAATCACTCTTTCCCTTGTCCAGGGCCTTGGTGACTTTCTCGAAGACATCAACCATGTTTAGCAGGTATGATCTACCTTTAATAAGATCTCTCCCTTTTTAATTTCTTCACATCTTTTGGGTTTCTAATGCCATGATGGAAATGGACCCCATTCCTAAATCAAAGTATGGTTAAAGTTCATGAAATTAGTAATGTTTCACCCTTTGTCAGCCAAAAGTGCTCTTCACAGCACCCGCAGTGTGCCCAGTAATGATTCTGTAATGATTCTTTGCATGGTCTTTCAGATGACACTAGTTAAAACAAGGTGTTCTATAAACCAACGACGAGATTAGAATGCTTGTAGCCTCCGTGTCATGAGATGCCAATCTGCACAAAGAGAGCAGCAACAAAATGAATAAAGTCTCTTCAAAAGTAGATGAAATACACTAATTTAATAGAACAAAAAAAAATTGGTTAAGCGCATTCACTCGCTACACAGCAAGCTTCATCAGAACAATGTATAAAGAACTGTTAGTGTTTCAGTAACCTAATTGGTATCAAATGCGCTACATTTTAAAAAAGTTGTTCAGTGTTAATAGGTATGTAAAACACTTACACGATGATTAGAGTCACCTTGTACATAACTTGGTTTACAGGGATACATTTAGTACAATATATTAGTAGGGTTAGGAGTTGTTCCTTTAAATGTATTTTTTTAAATGTAGCGCTTTTGGTGCCAATTAGGTTATTTAAACACTAACAGTTCTTTATACATTGTTCTGATGAAGCTTGCTGTGTAGCGAGTGAAAGCGCTTAACCAATTTTTTTTTTTTGTTCTATTAAATTAGTGTATTTCATCTACTTTTGAAGAGACTATTCATTTTTGTTGCTGCTGTCTTTCTGCAGATTGGCATCTCATGACACGGAGGCTACAAGCGTTCTAATCTCGTCGTTGGTTTCAGATGACACTAAGCTTATGAGCCTATAAATCTGAGGGTCGGTTGATGGTCGCCCTTTGTGCAGAGGGATTACTGTTGCTGTCCTGTATTCTGCCGGAGCACAGCCAGTTCTCAGGCTGTGGTTAAACAGGGATCCAAGTGCATCTGCTAGGTCATTTTAAGTCGTTTAAAAAGCAACCTGAGATGTCTGGTCCCATGTTTTTGGACATGGAGAGTGCCAAGATGACCTGCTCTCTTGAAATAATGGGCTGAGGAATAGTGGCAGGTGTACTTTGCGGAGGTGACTAGTGGGGACATTGGGTGAAGTTTTCTGTAAATCTAAAAAAAGAGAATAAATACCAGCAATAACAAAGTCCCAAGTCGAAAAAGTAAAAATTATTGTCTCCAAAAAACAAAATTGACTCAGAAATGGCCAGGCAATCCAATATGTAGAGTAAAAACTTTCTTTATTCCATAGGAATCCCTGTGGGATAAAAGTTTTTACTCTACATACTGGATTGCCTGGCCATTTTTGAGTCAACTTTGTTTTTGGAGACTACAGTTTTCTCTAAATCTGTTGGCTAGCAGGTTGGCTATTACCTCTGGTTGCAGATGGGTGGTGCCATCCACAACCAGTTCTGCACATGGCTGGGTATTCCCTTTTAGATTTTGGACATAGTTTAAAGAATGCCTTGTGATTATCCTTCGCTAGGGAGGTTATTTTTGCTTCTCATTTAGCTTTGGAGGGCTCTCTCTTAATTTATTTGTTTTATGCTATAGAGGGATTTCTTTCTCTGCTGAGCCAGTTTCCTTTTGTTCTTGGACATAGTTTCTTTTGTCTTGTTGAATAGCCTGTTTATACTAGGGGTCCAAAGGGTGGCTTGTTTTTTTAGGAAGACCTGGTTTTAATCTGGACAGGTACAGCTGATTCTGTATGACTGGGTAAGCGGTTACATGATACATAGGAGGTTACTAGGCTATTGGCCCTGAGGCTCTTATAAGCCTAGCCAAGAGTTTAGCCCATATTCAGACAAGTCAGCACCCGATGCCCCTGTCCACCATGAACACTGGTGGAATCCAGTGGGTGTATTCTCTGTTTCCCATCCAGTTATCCAGGTTGCGCTTAAAAAGGGGTAAAGAGGTATTCTGCTTGACGTGGAGAGGGAGTCTATTCTATAGATGAGGGAGTCTCTGGGACACAAATTTGTCCTGCCAACAAGACCTGTTGATGTCACAGACCAGGTTGAGGCCGCGTGTGCCAGTTCCTCGAGTGGAGTTTGACTTGTGGATATGCAGCATTCCCATTAAGGTGGGGTCCAGGATTGCCTTGTGTGCCAGACAGAGGTCTGAGTAGTCTGTATGAAACTGAGTAGAGGGATATCTATCTGTATATGGTAGATGTTTAAGGCCCTCGATTTCTCCTGGTGAGGAACCTCTGTGGTCTCTCCAGCTGCTGCATGTGCTTTCCGAGGGACATGCTGAAAGAGGCATTTTACTCGATAATGGGCCTTGTCCGTGGATGGGCCATGTAGAAGGCTTTCCATACAACAGAAGCAACTTGGTCAAAAGTCAGGTTGCCATCAATCTGGATGCCCAAATCCCTCATGACTGATTTCTTGCGTAGGGCATTGTTATTAATGTGGTAATTTGTGGGGACATCACCTTCCCTAAAGGGGATGATGCATTTTTTTGGTATTCAGCTTGAGGCCATGTTTCTGGCACCAGTCATTTGTCTGAATGAAACCCTCTTGGAGGATGTCTACATCACTAGGGGAAACTGATGACAGCACCCAGCTTGCAGTCATCTGCAAACCTGTTCAGCCATAGCCCACTGGTTTTGTGCTGCACCTCAGAAAAGTATATCCAAAATAACAGTGGCACCAAGACCAAACCCTGGGGTACGCCACTTGTTATGGGTCTACTGCTTGAGGTGACTTCCCCAGTTTTGATTAGGTGGGCTCTGTCAGTGAGCCAGTTTGCTACCCATCTGGTAACATACGGTTTGATGCCTAGGTGAGAGAGTTTATCTATTATGCCTGAGTGGGGAATAGTGTCAAAGGCTTTGGTCAGGTCAAGGTAGGCAGTGTGCACCATCTTCCCCTCGTCCATGGTTTAGGTGACTGTCTCAAAGAAGCCAACCATATTTAGCAGACATGGCCTCCCCTTGATGAAGTCAAACTGTGTGGGATCGAGTGTTTGGAGGTTGCCAGTGTCCTTGTTAATGAGGTCCCTGATAATCCATTTCATGGCCTTGCAAATCAGGCTAGTTAGGCTGATGGGTCTATAATTTCCCAGATCGGCGGACGCTCCACCTTTGTGTAAAGGGATGACAGTGGCTGTCCTCCGCTCAGCTGGGGTGAAGCTTTGGTTGATTAGGGCGCCTAATAGTGCTGCAAGTTCCTGCTTGAGTTCACCTAGGATGAATCCTGGTATGTTATTGGGTCCCATGGAGGCTGTATTTTTTGCCTTTGAGAGAGCAGTGATGACCTGTTCCTTAGATATAAGGGGAAGGGGGCAGATACTGGGGATGTCCTGATTTACTGATGGGGAGGGTAGAAGGGTGAAGTTTTCACTGAATCTGTCAGCCAGCAAGTTTGCTATATCTGTGGCGTTTGTATATGTGGTGTCCTTGACCACCAGTTCTGAACAGATCTGGGTGCTTCCTTTTAGGTTGTGGACATATGTGAAGAAGGCCTCATGATTGTCTCTAGTAGATGTGGCTAATTTGGACTCTGAAGGGTTTCACTAGTGCTCTTATTTGCTTGTTCAGGCTAAGGAGACATTGCTTCCAGTTGTGTAATTGCTTCTTCTTTGTCTTGGACAGCAATTGTTTCCTTTTGTTATAGAGTTTATTTATTGCAGATGTCCACCAGACAGATTTATTCTTCCTTGCGGAGGATAATTTAGTCCTTTCGAGTATTCCTGGTTCCATTTATGTATATAAATGCTTATATGGTGCTTTGGTGTAGTTTTGGATATTTGTGTCAGTTCCTACAGCGGGGAGGGGGCTGTGAAGCTGTTTATACCATATACAGGGCATTGGTGTACACCTCTACATAGGAATTTCATGTTCTCTGTGTTCGAGGGGGCATTGAACCTTCTTATACCATGATTTAGTAGGGGGTAATTCGTCTTGGGAAAGTTTTTAAGCATTTTTGAGCTTGGTGGAATATCTGGTTTTATAATTACATCACACAAGACTGTTTTATTGTAGCGCACTCTAACCTCATGGTGCCACATGATGGTCAGGGTAAAGTAAGTATATAGACAGTTGTCTCTTCATAGCTATCTAGCCGAGCTGTTTAAAAGTATTTTCTGACAAGGCATAACTGTTTTCCACCTGTGTCTAGTTTAAATTCTTTATTCTGCTCATTAAACGTCAGCATTTATTTCCAAACAGTTTGTTGGTTTCCTGTCTGTAACTCTCGTGCTTTTTCAGATTTTACTGTATCTGTTTTTACTCCCACAGTAACAGTAGTTCATTTTTATATTTCTGTTTAATGACTTGCAGATTTCTTTGTACTTGTTTCCATCTACATGTTTTATTTAAATGTTACTCTGGCACAGGTTCTGTAAACTCAGTTAAATGCAGGACAACTCTTGACATGCTTGTAGCCACTTTTTTTCAATTGGTTTCTGCATTGTGGGTTTGTATGTTGTGACAGCGTGGTTTCTGTCAAGTCAGACTGTCACTCAAACACATGTAATTTATAGAGTGGTGGACTGGTACTTGTGCGCCCTGGCACCCCATGAGTTCCCTGTCTCTGTTTTATTGGCATGTGAGTTTATACAGTGGCCATCTCTGCAGCTAATAGCAGCTTTGGATGTTTGTGATGTTGGCACTACCTCCTGTCTAGAACCCGATTGATACTGAGGGGTCATTATTGAGAGTGGTTTTGTCCTGGGTCCTTTCCAACTAGTTTTGTCATTCAACTTCACTTTTATCACCGGCTGGTCTGTTCTACACCTAGCAGTACACCCTGCTGCTATGCCACCCAGCCCTCCCATCAAGGTGTAGACCTTGCCTTCTGCAGCAGAGCCTTGAGGTACTGTTCGATCTTTGGTCATCTTGGTCATAGTCCAGGCATTTATATCTCTGTATACCATGCTCCAACTATGTCAGCTTCAATTTTGTATTTCCCTTACATGAACTTTCTTTTTTTAATACCGTGCATTAGCATGTCTCGTAGTTCACTTCTCCCTCCAGTCCACTGCTTTTACAGTTTTGTCTTACTGTTTTACCTGCACATTGTCTTGCATTTCTCCTTTTCATCTTTAATGCTTTAATGGTGTATACTGGTAATTTCATTTTGTCTGCACGTATCCATGACTATTGATAAAGTTGTAGTTTCTTTTAAAAGTTTGTCTCAACTTTATTTCCTGTTGTAGCACTGAGTATGCACTTTTACTGCTTGGTTAACTGACAAGACCTATGTATGGTGTGGAATGTATTGGGTTGGGTGTCACTGAACACCTCTGAGAAGGTTTTTGTAACTTCTTGGCTATCTCCCTGATAACATTAGCTTACTTATTTGTAGGCTGGTTGTGTTACCCTCTGAGCCTCCTTGTGTATTCTGCATACATTATTGTACAAGCCATCCACAAGTGTCATTCATGTAATACACTTCATAATTTAACTGTCCCTGTGTACAGTCTCTGGTCTACAGTGCAGTACATCACATATGTCCCCATTCTCTTTGCCAGTCCAGCATGTGTACACATGCCCAAGGAACACTGTCCCTCTACCTGTGTCAATCATTGCTGCCTCCTCCTGGTACCAGTTTACTTCAGTTCCTTCATTTAATACTACAGTACTCCTTTCCTTGCAGTGTATATGACTGCCAGGGTGTCATTTGGACTGCCTTTGTTAGCCACTGATACCATCTGCATACTTACAAGAACATGGTGTGTGTGTAGTACTCCTAGTCTTTTGAGTTCATCTGCATGGTACCTGTGATACATAAGAGGTTTTTCTCATATAAAGAAAAAAAAAGTATTTGGGATAAGCAATAGCTGTGCAGTGCAGTTCATTAACATAGAATGTTTTAGAATCTCATTGTTGTTCATTCATACCTGGATTATGCAGGAGTAGCAGTTGATCTAATGTTGTTAGTCTTCATTCATTCCTTACTGATGGGTTATCGGTTCCGTCCTCTGAACTGAGCCTGCCTTATACCAAGCTCACATCCGTCAAAAACTCTCGAGCCAAGAACCTACCCACAACGCTCTGCTCCCTGTTATCTCAGATCTCGTTTGCTGCGTTGCTGTACAGGGATGTGTTGTGGCTTGTGGATTAGTTGCTTGTGTCCAGGGGACTCTCTCACCCGTCTAAAGCTGCTCTCCCTCTTGCAGGTGACCATATTTTTCCACAGACTCCTTACACTCCTTCGACTTCCAGGGAAGCATCGAAGCCCCTTCCTCCAACAGCAGCTTCTCTTCATTTGACAGCAGCAGTGCACCTCACTTTGGAGCCGGAGTCGTCCTTGTGGCCCTCAGTGCACTGGGTAACTGGCCCTTCTCAGGCTAGTGGCTGTGCCATGGGGGTAGGGGTTCTTGGTTTGATGCATTTTTTTTTCTTCTATGGCACCCTCCAGGAATCCTTCTCCTCCCCTCACACTTCACAGTCCTCTTGAGACTCCTCCTCCCCTCACACTTCACAATCCTCTTGAGACTCCTGGTCTGGGGATGGCTCGTCGGAGCGGGGTGTGATCCTGGTTCTGAGGTTGTTGTGCTTGGTTCCGGGCTCCCATCCATTTTTGGGTGGTCTGGTCTTCAAGGCCATGGAGAGGGCACTTGCCTCTGCTGGCAAAACATCCCTGTCTGGAGTCCTTGCCTCCCTCTGTGCCGCAACTACCAGACCCCAGGCACAAGGGCCTCAGGTTTCTCCCCCTCAGGAGATTCCCTTCTTGCAATCTTCCCCAGAGCTTCCAACTGAGGACATCCTTGTAAGGCGACAACGTAGCCTCTCAGCCACCCTGGAATAGATATCCACTTCTTCCATGCACCTCATTTCACACGCAGTGGAAGGAGCAACTAGAGTGGCAGGCGCAGGCATAGTCACGAGACGTCATGCCTGGATCTGCCTTTATGTCTTTGCAGACTCCTTTAAGGCTTTTTTTATGGATGCCTCCATCAAGGCCGCTTCATTGTTTGTCCCAAAGGTTAAAGATACGCTGGCGAGGTGCGAACAAGATGGTAAGACCCTGTCTGCCTTTGGTGACCGACACTCCATCCCTCAGTCATTCTACTCCAAAAGTCAGAGGAGCAGGAAGATGTGGCACAGAAAATCACAGGGCTCTTTGGGTGACGCACATGCCGAGTTATCCCCTAAGGGCAGATGGGGAAACTCTCTAATGGAAGATGCCTCTTTTTAAGGCAGGGGATGTCCCCGAAACCGGGGTTCCACAGATTCTTTCTCTGGGCAACCCTACCAGCGCACCTGCAGCGTTGCCCGACTGCTCACCTCTAGAAGCGGTCGGGGTAATTTTTCCTTGTACCCCACTGCCTGGCGAACCATAACCACTGATTCTTGGGTACAACGGATAATATCCAGGGGCTACCGCATTAACCTTCCATCTCTATCCCACTTCACCCAGAAATTTACCCGACGTCCTGCCCAGTCAAAGGGAAGCAGCAGCTCACGAAATCCGAGAGCTGCTACAAAAAAAAGTCATCCAAACGGTCCCCTCCAGACAAGCTAGGATCCGTTTTTTACTCGAGATTCTTTTTAGTGCCAAAAAAGACAGGGGACTGGAGACTGATTCTGGATCTTGACACCCTAAACAAATTTGTAAAGACAGAGAAATTCCAGATGGTCATAGTTCAGTCTGTCCTTCCTCTTTTGGAAGAAGACTATTGGATATGCTCTGTAGTCTTGAAAGCTCGGTAGTAACTGAGTGAAAGCGCTTGTCCTATCTTGTTTTTGGCCATTCTAATAAAGACCTTAGTTTTTTGCTGACTTTGGCTTCCTCGTCTGTGGATTACTACTTTTTCTTGGTTTAGTGCTGACTTGGTCGTTTTTTTAAGCTCTGTAGATCTTAAAGATGTATATTACTATATAAAAGTGGACAAGTGCTCAAGAAGATACCTCCGCTCCTGCATAGGAGCCAGTCACTACCAATTTCGAGCACTGCCCTTCGATCTCTCTACAGCTCCCAGAGTGTTCACCAAATGCATGGCAGTGGTTATTGCTCACTGGCGACTTCAAGGATTCCAGGCGTTTTCATATCTGGATGACTGGCTCCTTACCGCCCCCACCAAGCATCTATTGAAGGAAGCCCTAGATTACACTCTTCTCACAGCTCAGCATCTGGAAATCACTATAAACTGGGAGAAGTCCAATATGACCCCGGCACAATCTTTAGAATTCATCGTTCTGTTGGATATGAGGAATTGCATAGCATCTCTCCCGGAGCACAGACTTCAAAGAATAAGACAACAGGTTCAGCTGCTAATCTGTCACCACAAATATTCTGCTCGGTCCATACTCCAACTCTTGATGTCGATGGCAGCCTCGATCACCATTGTTCCTCTGGCCAGGTTCCACATGAGACTTCTTCAGTTGCTACTTCTCACTCAGTGGTACCCTGTACAACATCCTTTGTCTTTTTAGATAAGTGTAACTCGGACATGTAAGCAAGATTTGCTCTGGTGGATGTCTCCAAATCCCCAACAATGGTCTCACCCCTTCAGCCCCCATCAGCCCAAAGCCATGGTGACCATGGATGCTTCCCTGATGGGATGGGGGGGGGGCTGTGTCAGGGAAACTTGGTCCAAGGCACCTGGTCAGCGACAGAGGCTCATTTGCATATTAGTGTCCTGGAACTGAGGGCGGTGCTATTAGCGTTGCAAGCATTCCACTCGATCCTTCCGTCAGGGACTATTGCATTCCAGTCAGACAACATGTCAGTAGTCTGGTACATCAACAAGCGAGGGGGCACCAGATCTTACCCGTTACGCCAAGAGGCCTTGAGAATATGGCAATGGGCAATAGCTTCCAACTGCTTTCTTATTGCAACACACATTCCCGGGAGCTCCAATGTGATAGCGGACAAACTGAGCAGGTGCATTCTACGATCTCACGAGTGGTCCCCCAATCCTGTGACAGCGTCGAAAATTTTCAACCACTGGGGCCAGCCTTGCTGTGACCTATTCGCTTCCCTAGTCAACTACAAGTGCAGCAGCTACTTTGCCCTGGTCCCCCCCTCTGGGACAGTCACCGAGGGACGCTTTAGCCCACGCTTGGCCCCCTGGTCTGCTTTATGCTTACCCTCTCCCTCTCCTATCCCAATTTTTGAAGAAAGCACGGCAGTTGAAGAGCAAAGTAATCCTCATTGTTCCATATTGGATTGACAAGTTTGGTTCCTCTTCCTCTGGCCTCACCTGCTAGATTGACTGTGGATTCTCAGTCCAACTCTGACATTGGGGTGGGTGAGACCCTGCGGATGGGAGACCAATCTAACAAACCTGAAGCTGACAGCTTGGTTTCTCCACTTCCAATGATTGCCAGGCAGATTAACCTCTCTTCCATGATACACAGTATTCTTATTGCATCTCATAAATCATTCACCAGCTAACCTATCTCAGCAAATGGAAAAGATTTACATTATGGGCAGCAAACAAACAATTGGACCCCTTGCCTGCCCCAGTTTTGGTGGCATTAGATTACTTATCAGATCTCTTTCAATCTGGGGTATCGGCCTCTACTGTTCGTGTTCACTTAGCTGCCATTTCTAATTTCCACATTGGCTTCCAGGACTCTTCTTTCATGTCACACAGACTCTGTAAGACTTTTTTGAAGGGCGTTTTTCACTTAAAACTCTCCCTTTAGAGAACCAGTACAACTTGGGACTTCTCTTTGGTTCTGCAAGCCCTAACAGCACCCCCTTTGAACCTGCATCTTCATGTGGTTTAAAGTACCTCTCTTGGAAAACCTTGTTTCTGGTTGCTGTCACATTGGCCAGACGTCTTGTCTGAACTTCAAGCCTTATGCATCAAATGCCCTTGCCTTATTTTTCATAAGGATAGAGTCTCACTGAGAACTAATTCTTCCTTTTTACCGAAAGTGGTGTCAGAGCGGTCTGTCAGCCAGTCTATTGACCTCCCAGTATTTTTTTCCTAATCATTCTAACAAGGAAGAGTATTGCCTGCATTCCCCAGATGTTCACTAGCACATCCGTTTTTACAGGTAGATTTTGTTCTGTCCAAATAAATCAGAACAATTATTTCTGGCTTTTTCTGGACCAAGACTAGGTCGACCTGTTTATATAAAGTTACATTAGCGTCATGGTTGAGAAATTGCATTACCTTCATCTACAACAAGAACAACATCACCTTGCCTCACAAAGTGAAAGCTCATTCTATAAGGTCTATGGCAACTTCAGCAGCTTTCCATGCTAGGGCTTCCCTCCATGACATTTGCTCAGCTGCGACTTGGGCCAACCCCCATACCTTTATTTTTCATTACAAATTGGATTTGGCCTCCAGAGGAAGAGCTTCTTTTGGTTCAATGGTGCTCAGGAATGTCCTTCCATGAGGGCCGCCCAGGGATACAGGTAGCTGGGGACTCTGTCCCATCATTAAGGAATGAATGAAGATTAACATCAGATAAAGAAGTTATGTTTACCATAACGTTCCATCTGTGTTGTTGATCTTTGTTTGTTCATTACTCCCCACCCTCTGGGATTTCATATGGTCCTTCTTCCATTCTTGTAGGTCTGGTATGACCAGAGGTAGCCTCTACTTTTGTCTCTCAACTTGCAAACTAGATCCGAGGTAACAGGGAGCAGAGCATTGTGGGTAGGATCTTGGCTCAAGAGTTTTTGCCTGACGCGAGCTTGGTATATGGCTTGTTCGTTTGCGAGGATGGAACCAATAACCCATCAGTAATGAATGAACGAAGATCAACAACACAGATGGAACGTTATGTAAGACACAACTTTTTTTCTGCAGTGTTGGGCTGCCTGTTTCATTTCATCAGTATTCAGAAGTGGAGTTGTCTGCAGAGATTGTGACACTGTGACATCGGAAACATTAGGCATTTCTGTCTTTGATTTGTTGGGAGTCCAGCTTCATGTCTAAATACTGTGAAATATGTTGTCAGTTCGTAATGGACAATCAAGTAAGCCTTGTACTTTATCTGCTTTAACTCTGCATCCCCAACTATGTTCCGAGCCTCTGCTGGAGATCTAACACTGGGTGTGCATGTGTGAGTGCCACCCCCCACCCCCGATGCCCATTCTCCAATGACATCATCTAGGATATCTGAGATCATAACAGAACTTGGGTCATCATAAGTGTAGTAAAGGCTTTCTCCCTGTAAGGCGCAGAACGTGCCACCTTTTACTCTGAAAAGTAGTTGGAATTTTACCTCTCCTTGTGTCTGTTCTGTACCTGCAGAGTCACTTGGTTTGCATTCCTACTGCATTAGCCTCTTTCCTTGATCACCTACTTATATGTGGTTAACTCTATTTTTTACTCCTGTGTTGTTGTTTCTCTTCTACTCATTGTTGCCAGTCATATTAATTCCCTGTGCTGGGCGGCATATCTGTCTGTCTGTAACTGGTTTATTGTGCATCATTTACCTGTTTTTTCTTCAGCCTACGGATTTTTACTAGTTATCCTACTAGATTTTACTAGTGCACCTGCACATCGCAGGCTGACTTACAGTATTACTACTATTATTTTTTGTTTTTTTCTTTACCTATCATTCCAATCCACCCAATTAAACTCTTCCAGTCTCTACGCACCCACTTCCCTATTGCCTACCTTCTAGCTGTTATGCCTATACCCATCTTCTCTCCCCTACTTGTATTGCCTTTTCTCCTGATCATATATCTCATCAAACGTTGTTCACTACATATTGTACAATGGTTTTATTGCATAATGCGAATACAAAGTATGTACACGTCTGTATAAATATATTCACTGGCCTCCACTATAAGGCCCATTTGTACCCAGTCGTATGTTCTAATTCTGTGTTCTCCAAATTCTGTATGATATTCCTGTGTACTATGTGTATTCTCACTGTTTTACTGTGCTTAATGCTTGTATTCTCACTATTGTAGTCTACAATTTTATAATGGTGCTCTTGCATTCCAATTTTTTACTTTCTTTATATTTTGTTTTGATTTTCCTGTGTTCTTTGTTTAATAACTGCTACCCTCATGTTAGTACTGTGTTAAATAATTGTATTCTCATTGTTGCATTATTTTCTGTAAATAATTTTGTAGTTGCAAATTTGTACTTGGAGCTTTTCTCCCAGGACCTCTGCTGAAAACTGGCTGTTTAGCCCAGTTGGACCTTCCCAGAAAACCAATGACAAGTAAATTTAAAATAAAATCCTATTATGTATTTCTGTTCTCTGTATTTTTTTTATCATTCCTTACCTTGTAGTTTTATGTTACATAATATTAAAATAGTTTTAAATATGTTTTAAATCAGACCATGAGTTTGTGACCATTTCCTTTAAAACATCACCTCTAAGCAGGTCTGTGTTTTCTCAAAAACCTCCTTCAGTTGCTTGATTACTTTAATTCTGATGTATTTCTCCTTTGAAGGGTCCTGCTGCTAAAGCTGTTGTTTATGCCGTTGACTTCTAATTCCACTTAAGTAGTTGCACTGATAAGGCAGTTCCTGTCCACAACTAATATAATGAGACATTTAAAAATAAACCCAGTGGTGAAATGCCCACATAAAAATGTATAACAGGAGAAGGAAACTGCTTAATGCTTGTAAGAGATTTTGTTCTACCTGCTGTTAAGAGCACACACAAGCAAGTTAATAAAGCTTAAGGGAACCATTAGGAAGTTCAAAGCTGAGCACGAATTTACAGTGGCTGCTAAAACAAAAATAATTGCAAATGTTTTACTATGTCAGGAAGTTAATAACTAGCGCTCAAGAATGTTTGGAGCTAGTTCACAGTAATACTGCATTCTCTGACCCAAAGGAAATTACTAATATCTGAAGTTAGCACATTTAGTATAAATTTTACTCCACCCACCATTACAGCTATTCCGCAGGTTCTCCTGTCCTAGTCACCCCCTCAATCAAACATGTTCTCTCAGCCCTTTCATAGCTAAAAATAGTTCACATAAAAGGTTGGACACTAAGGAGGGAGAAAATGACCTGTATCGATTGGCTAGACAGAGGGACCGAGCTAGTAAAGATGTGCAGCAGGTAAGGGTGATAAAGGATAATGAGGGAAACATACTCACAAGCGAGGAGAGTGTGTTGAGCAGATGGAAAGAGTACTTTGAGGGGCTGATGAATGAAGAGAATGAGAGGGAGAGAAGGTTGGATGATGTAGGGATAGTAAATCATGAAGTACAATGGATTAGCAAGGAGGAAGTAAGGATAGCTATGAAGAGGGTGAAGAATGGAAAGGCTGTTGGTCCAGATGACATACCTGTGGAAGCATGGAGGTGTTTAGGTGAAATGGCAGTGTAGTTTTTAACTAGATTGTTTAATGAAATCTTAGAAAGTGAGAGGATGCCTGAGGAATGGAGAAAAAGTGTTTTGGTACCGATTTTTAAGAATGTATGATATGCAGAGCTGTAGTAACTACAGAGGGATTAAATTGATCAGTCACAGCATGAAGTTATGGGAAAGAGTAGTGGAAACTAGGTTAAGAAGGGATGTGATGATTAGTGATCAGCAGTATGGTTTCATGCCAGGAAAAAAGCACTACAGATGCGATGTTTGCTCTGAGTGTTGATGGAGAAGTACAGAGAAGGTCAGAAGGAGTTGCATTGTGTCTTTGTGGACTTGGAGAAAGCATGTGACAGGGTGCCTAGAGAGGAGTTGTGGTATTGTATGAGGAAGTCGGGAGTGTCAGAGAAGTATGTAAGAGTGGTACAGGATATGTACGAGAGTAGTGTGACAGCGGTGAGGTCAGCGGTGGGAGTGACAGGTGCGTTTAAGGTGGAGGTGGGATTACATCGAGGATCAGCTCTGAGCCCTTTCTTATTTTCAGTGGTGATGGACAAGTTGACAGACAGGAGTCCCTGTGGACTATGATGTTTGCAGATGACATTGTGATCTGTAGTGAGAGTAGGGAACAGGTGGAGGAGACCCTGGAGAGGTGGAGATATGCTCTAGAGAGAAGAGGAGTGAAGGTCAGCAGGACTAAGACAGAATATGTGTGTGAATGAGAGGGAGGATAGAGGAATGGTGAGGATGCAGTGAGTAGAGGTGACGAAGGTGGATGAGTTTAAATACTTGGGATCAACAGTTCAGAGTAATGGTGAATGTGGAAAAGGGGTGCAGAAGAGAGTACAGGCAGGATGGAGTGGGTGGAGAAGTGTGTCAGGAGTGATTTGTGACAGACTAGTACCAGTAAGAGTGAAAGAGAAAGTCTACAAGAGGGTAGTGAGACCAGCTATGTTATATGGGTTGGAGGCAGGGGCATTGACAAAAAGGCAGGAGTCAGAGCTGGACGTGGCAGAGTTAAAGATGTTAAGATTTGCACTGGGTGTGACGAGGGTGGACAGGATTAGGAGTAAGTATATTAGAGAGTCAGCCCAGGTTGGAAGGTTTGGAGACAAAGCCAGAGAGGCAAGATTACGTTGGTTTGGAGATGTACTGAGGAGGGATGCAGAGTATATTGGGAAAAAGATGCTAAGGATGAAGCTGCCATGTAACAGGAAAAGTGGAAGGCCTAAGATAATGTTTATGGATATGGTAAGAGAGGACATGCAGGTGATTTGGTGTGACAGAGCAAGATGCAGAGAACAGGAAGAAATGGAAACAGATGATCTGCTGTGGCGACCCCTAACGGGAGCAGCCGAAAGAAGAATAAGAAGTGTGCCTCGATAATATACCAGGTTACCTGATTATTGGTGTTAAATCTGGCCTATTTGAACCCCTGCTTAACTTCATGAAAACATGCATTGTAATGCCATTACATAAGGATGACCCAACCACAGATCCTAGTAACTGTTCATAGGTTTGTACTGGGCTATCTGCCCGAAGGCATATATTAGCCCAGCCACGTTGTGCGGTATTCACCACCCCTTTAGTAGTTCCCTAGACCCTTGTACTAGCAGCTAGTACCCTTGGCCCCTATCTAGTAGTGCTGTTGGTGTGATCCCCGGTGTGAACTTTCTGTTACCCATCCACTCATCAAGGTTCCTCTTGAGTGATAGTGAGGGGCTCTGTCTTATGTAGATCAGGACCCTGTTCCATAGTAAGGGAAGTCTCTGCGAAGGGAATCTATCCCTCCAGCATGTTCTATTCATTGTTGTGTTGAGGTTTATATCCCTAGAGCATGTAGCTCGAGTAGATTTGGTTTTGCTAAGATGGAGCATGTTCAACAATTCTGGGTTGGACATGGCTCTGTACGCTAGACAGAGATCGCCTCTGAGAAAGCGGTATGCAACAGAGAACAGTCTTAGCTTTTTCAATTGTGCTGCATAGGGCAACTGTTTGAGGCCAGTAATTCTCTTGGTTAGGTACCTCTATGGTCTCTCCAGCTGCTGGAGATGTCTAGCCAGGTACATTCCAATTGGTGCATTGTACTCAATAATGGGTCTGATGAGGGAAGAGTAGAGGGGCACCATTACATCCTTAGATCTTGATGTGAACCCTTTCATGATCAGATGGGTCACATAGAAGGATTTTCTAACCACTTTGGCAACATGGTTATCAAAGGAAAGCTGACTTATCTACTTGGGTCCCTAGATCCCTTATTTCTTCTTCAGATTTCAGGGGGTTCCCTCCTATGTTGTAGTTTGCGGGTACTCTGTTTTTTCCAAAGGGGATTACTATGTATTTTTTTGCATTTAGCTTGAGACCATGGCTTTGACACCATGCATCAGTCTCATTTAGGCCCTTCTGGAGGATCTCCATGTCAGCCGGAGACTCTATTATAGCACCCAGTTTGCAGTCGTCCACAAACTTAGTCAGCCACAGCCCTTCCGTGCTTGCCTGTACTTCTGAGAAGTATATGCCAAACAGGAGGGGCCCCAGGATAGAGCCCTGAGGCACACCACTCGTTACTGGTCTGGATTCGGACATAGATCCCGCTACTCTTACTTTATGGGATCTGTCTGAGAGCCAGTATGCGATCCATCTTGTGACGTAAGGGTTTATGCCCTGGCTGGTGAGCTTATGAATAATACCTGAATGGGGAATGGTGTCAGATGCTTTAGCAAGGTCAAGGTAAGCCGTGTGCACCTCCTTTCCCGTATCTATATAGCCTGAGTAACTGTCTCAAAGAAATCCACCAGGTTCAGGAGGCATGATCTGCCCTTGACGAAGCCAAACTGTGTGGGGTCCAGCGACTGGAGGTTCCCAATCTCTCCATTTATGAGTTCCATAATGTTGAGTTATTATTCTCACTAGCCTCGTATGTAAAGCTATGGAGTGCATTAACTCAACTTAATCTGGACACTGAAAATCTTTTCACCCTCACATATGAGCAGAGAAGGTTAAAAATCTTCTTGGAAAATGGAGAGCAATAAAAATGAATCTAGATCAAAGAAAACCGATATTTCAGATGAGTACATTGCCTCAGTATTTCTACCCAGGTCAAAATTTTTGGTTACTTCCTGGGGAAGAGCTATTTTAAAAAGTAAAGCAAATCATCAGGGATTTTATAGGGATGGGTAAACACGGTGGTAAGTAATAATAGCAGCAGTGGAGGAGGATGGAAGGTTAGGGCATTCTGCAAGTCTGTGGTTTGGGAAATAAATTAAGGATGGTAGATAATGCCTTTCTTTCACCCACGGCAGTTGCATCTGATCCCCTGGAGAGTCCAGGAGTAGCTTTGTCATATCCCTTCCTTCTCTCAGCTCCTCTTCTCCTTCTATTGTCATGTCTTTCCACTGCCTGATAATTGTAGGATGGTGTAGTGCTGCAGTCATGGAAAGGGAAATGAAGTGGGGGGTATGGAGGCAGAAGGCAATTGCAATAGGTAGACGGGGGGGGGGTATGAGGCAAGAAGACTTATGTGGAGATGGGGGAGGGAGGAAACGGCATCAAGTTAAACTTTCTCTCTTGTTATAACTTGGGACCAAACCAAAAACTTGGCAAGAAGTGAGGGAAGAATTTCACTTGGAGAAAGCTTTGGAATGACACCTCCAGGGAATTAGAAGCAAATGTCAGAAGCTATCAAAGGAATGAGATTGACACTCAGAAAATCCGGAATCTGTTCTTGAGATTGAAATGAGGAGTAGACAAGGAAAGGGGGTGAAAGGCTTGTTGAAATTAGGAAGAAAATGTATCCAAGGAGTGGAACAAGGGGAGTGTCAGGAAAAAAATAGTTAAAGATGCTGCATTCTTCCTTCATTATAAGACTACCCATGTATATAACCAAATCCAGCTAGTTCAGAATCTTAGCATTGAAGTGTTTGCATAAATACTTTAATTATTCCTACCAGATTGGCTAAGATGTTCTCAGCGGTGAAAAACATTTGTTGGAGATAAAAGTAGGAAGGGGCATGGTGACCTATTTTCTTGAGGTTATGAAGTGTTAAAGGAGTTCAGAGTAAGATGTGTAATTTTAGTCAGAGAAACAACGTTGCTGAAGATTAGAAATAAAGGAGGCTTGAAGCTACATGCATCCAAAGGGTAGAGCCTGGAAGGGCGGACATGTGTAATGTATAGAGTTGTAAGTAGTTTAGTGTTAATGTGAAGGTATTGAATAAAAACATTACAAAAGTTCAGATTTAACTGAACTGGATAAATGGCAACACAAGAACCAATGACAGTATGACAAGCTTGGGAGTTTATTGTTTCAATGTTGTTTTGAGGTTGTGTTAATAAAGTTGGAAACTAATTAATAAAAAAAAAAAATCTTAGCCCTGGATCCATGTCAGTTTGGCTTTGTTAAAGAATGTCCTGCATCTTTAACCTCATTAATTTCCTTGAAAAAAAAAAAATAAATGAAGCAGTAGATGGTGATTTATGCATTGCACGCAGCATATCTAGACCCGCCAGAGCCTCTGAGTCTATTTCCCATGCAGGCATTTTTGATGGACTTGGAAATATGAATATAAATCTCTGTTTTGTGGTGTATATTTAATTGGTTGTTTCACAGAACCTTTGTGGTTAGAGTAGCAAGTGCCATTTCTGAAAGCAAAAAAGTTACCAGTGGTGTACCACAGGGCTTGTTTTTTGGGCCCTGCTTCTGTTTGACATATATTCTACTGACCCTTAGGATAACATTCCTGGCCTATCATTAACTCAGTTTGGAGACGGCTATAAATTGGGTGATAGTATTGCATCTTCAGTCTACTTACAACTGCTCCAATATAATTGGCGCTATAGAACAGCGATATCAAATTAGATGTAAAAAATGTATCATAGTTCATTTTGATAATCAAAGCAGTTTTGTTTACAGTATAGAAGATACACCTCCCATCTGACACTTTTGGAAGGGATATAGGCACTCTTGTTTAATTCCTTATTTAGACAGTATGTCTCCACAGTAGTTCGTAAAGCCTTTTATCTGGTCTGTGTAATTTTTAAAGGTATCTCCACTATATCCAGAGTAGTCTTAATTCCATTTCTATCTTCTTAGATCCATTATTGTATATAACGCACCTTTTGGCATGTATATGTCGAAACATAAACTGTAGAATCAAATGTAAACTAAGAAACATGGAAGAGCTAAAAACAATAGCGGCTTTATTAACGAATTAGAGCTTTTGCACAGATAGCTGGTGCTTCATCAGACCATCATAGTAAAGATTACAACACATTAAATAGTAAAGACAATTAAACCTTTTATTACCTTTGGTTGATTTGAATGTGATAAGTTAATGAGCTTTAATTGTTTGAAGCACTGGCTGTCTGTGCATAAGCACTTTACCCATTAATAAAGCTGCTATTGTTTTTAGCTCTGCCTTGTTTCTTCCTTTGTGTTTGATTCTACAGTTTAAGTTTTAGTTTGTTGCATAAGGAAGTTCATTCACAGTGGCACTTCTACTTTATTTCGTTTTTCATATGTGTAAACATACACAACTTGAGAAACCTGGGAAGATTCATAACTAAAAGGATCACTGGCCTAAAAAAAATCTTGGTTATCAGGAGAGACCTGCATGCATTTCTCTGCACTCCATCTCTTACGTACTCCACCTTGCAGATTTGTGTCTAGACTTTCAAGTCATAAAAGATCCAACCGTATTTGACCTACTATTTCTTCGCAAAATGAATTGTACTTCAAGTACACAGTTAAAGTAACTACAAATTGCTCCCTGGCTCACTAAAGAAGCCAAACTAAAGATCATCCAAAGAAATAATGCCTGGAACACCTGGTGCTCCTCTAAAGCCCCACAAGATCAACTCAAATTTCAACACTATAAGAATGATACAAAAAATCCATATTACTAGACAAAAAAAAAAAAACTATTTCTGCCATCTACAGCAGAAACACCACAACAAGCCACAGACGTTCTGGGCAGATATTAACAAACTCCTCCACCCAGAGCAATCCACAACTCAAACCCCCTCAGCCCCAACCCAAATATCGCCAGAGTCCATTGCCAACACCTTCAACAGTTTCTTTACTGAAACCATCTATGCCCTTGCTAGAAAACATAAACCCTCTTGGCCTAATGCTGAACCCCCTAAACCCGGTGACAATCTCTCCTTCAGCTTCCAAAAAGTTCTTACTTCACTCATAAGAGCCCTAATTAAAAAACTCAACCAACCACCCTTTCAGCTGACCTCCTTCATGCAGACTACCTGCAAAAAAAGCTGCTGATGTTCTAGCATTCCCTGTCTCTATTTTGATAAACAGAACCATAACTGAAGCCTCTATCTGGAAAATATCACATGTCATACCACTCCACAAAGGAGGCGGCTCCATTGAACTGTCAAACTATAGACCAATAGCTATCCTTTCCCCTCTGGCTAAAATTATGGAAAAGTGTATCCATAAACAACTCTTACACTACCTTGTTCAACATAATCTTCTAGCCAACTCCCAGCATGGATTTAGACCACAATACAGTACCACCACAGCCCTCCTCTCCTTTTCTGTTTGTCTTTTCAGCTTTTCCCGGTTGGGGTCGCCACAGCAGAACTCCCAGTCCACTAATGATTGGCAGTAGATTTTTATGGTGCCAAGTTGCCAGCCCAACGCCCAACCTTCAGCGAAGGCATTCCCATTACTGCATGTCTTTTGGAGGCCACTCGACCGCGGGGAGGATATGCAGACTCCACACAGAAGGCACTCCAGCCAAGAATCTAACAGGCGAACCTCCTTGCTGTGAGGCAACAACGCTACCGCTTTACCACAGTGGCTTCCCCTCCTCTCCTTTTCTAATGTCATAAATTCCAACTGTAACCACAACAAACTGTCTTCTGCTCTGTTTCTCGATCTTTCCAAGGCCTTCGACATGGTTAACCACCAGCTACTCTTAGTTACCCTAAAGAAAATATCCCTAAACAACCGTGCTGTACAATGGTATCAATCTTATCTTAGTGGAAAACAGCAGGCTGTCCTTTGGCAGGACAAACTCTCCGCCCTTCTCCCCGTTACCCTTGGTGTCCCTCAAGGCTCCATATTAGGTTCCCTTCTTTTTTCCCTTTTTATCAATGACCTCCACACTGTAATCCCAGACACAACCTGTATGCAATATGCTGATGAGTCCACCCTGATTTGCTCAGCCTCTACCCCTACAGATCTCCTTAGTTTAACGCAGAAAACCTTTAATACAGTGGAGAACTGGATCTCTAATCAACAGCTGATATTAAACCCCAATAAAACAAAGCTATTGCTCTTCTCCCCTACTCACAAATCCTCTCAACCTTCATTTACTATCACATCTAACAATGGGACCATAATCTCACCAGATATGTATACCATACTCCTGGGTGTTATAATGGACAACAACCTCAAATATGATATGCACGTAAACTAAACCATTAAAACTGTTAAAAGAAAACTTGGCACGCTATACAAAAAAAAAATTTTCTCACCCCTCTAGCTAGGACTGCCATTGCCCGTACCCATCTGCTTTCAATTCTACTCTGCCTCACCAATACTCACCAACTCGAACAAAACTGATCTCAGCAAACTCTCTAGCTGCTGCAATCAAATTGCCAGGTTTGCCACAGGAACTCCCTACAGGACACACCATTGTCAAAACATAAACCTCTTGGGATGGCTCCCCAGGCTAATTCAATATAATCAAATTACTGTAGCATTCAAGGTTATTAACCATCCAGAAAAAACGTGCTCCCTTAAAAACATTATCCATCCCTAAAAAAATGCTGGGCCACTTCGTTCCACTACAAAACTTTTGGTTCAGTCTGGCAAAGCTAACAACCTATCTGGAGAATCTTTGTTAGCAAATTCAGTAGGCAAAACCTGGAATTTGCTCCCATCTGACCTTACTCTGAACCCCTCCCTTAATCAGTTAAAAAAAATCTAACCCAGTATTTTAAAACTCACTGGTTATGTCCTTGCTCTATCTGATTAAAGCCTAATCTACTTCTATATCCCTGCAATTCTTTATTCACAGCGACTTGCCTCTTGCACTAAAAGGTTTGAAAAGAGAAACTGTAACATCTCTGCAGCTACTCCTGTATATAGCTGCACCTATAGGTTTGATAAGAGAAACTGTAACATATTTGTGTATATTTCTGAACATAAACTGTGTTCATAGGCTTGAAATGTGAGACTGTAACTTGTATGTTAATACAATTTGTTTGTGCATATACTGTAACTTGCTTGTCTTTATCTGTAAGTTTGGAGCTTTTCTCCCCAGGCCTTAGCTAAAAATGGACATGTATCCAGTCAGACTATCCCGGTCAACAAATGTGAAATAAAAAAATAATGTCTTCATCAGCAGATAAGTAAGACACATTTCTGTGATAGATTTATTTCACATCATATCGGTCACGTCTGGTACAAATTGCCACTACATGTCAGGCAGATTAGCACCCTTGTGACTTTCAGCCTTCAAGGTAAACCTAGACAATTGGATGGGCAGCCTCAAATTCTCTCCCGCTGTGTCCTGTCTTGCCCACCCACCCCCCCTTTGAGGCTAGAGGAAACTTGTGAATAGTTACTTTTTTTTGGCTAGGCTTGAAGTGATCTGTATAGTGTAGTACTTTATATGTTGGATCATTTCCTTTAGTATTTAATTTTGTCTTTTTCTTTCTTTCTTTTTTTGTGTTAGCTAATTTTTGTCGAATATTTACTGTACGTATTTCATGTCTGCTGTAACCATTAGATATGTTTAGATAGTTATGTAATAGTATTATTTATGCTTTTCATGATTGTGCTTTTCTTATCGGTTCCCACTGAAGATGTCCCTGCCCAGTTGAACTTTCCTGATTGCCAAACAAAATAAATGCTTTGATCACGCCACCTTTGTAATTTACCCGTTGCCACTTTGTTGTACATTGAGTGAAGAAAGGAGAGACTTATCCTCCTCCTATCTTTGTGAGCCTACTTGGCTGGAGGCCTCTGGTACAGTTCCTTTTAATGCGTGTACCATTTAAGATCTGGTTAGGTTTGATCCATAACTACCAGCAGTCCTAGGAACACCAATAAATATAGAATTCTACAGTTTGTCTGCATATCTGGATGCACTGTTAAAAAAAAAACTGTATTCTGCTTCAGTCCTTTTTGGTGGGTTACCCTGACTAGGCTACTCTTGACAGTGATGATTTCTTGCCAGTCAAAATCCTCTGATTGCTGGACTCCTTTTCTGCACAAAAACTCATTTCCAAGACTTGGATCGCTGTCATGCACTGTATTACTTTCTTGACATTGGTTACTTACTGCTTTATAATAATAATTTTTGAGATTTCAGCTTTTTCCCCACAGGTATCTGAGAATATGTATGCTGTCTTACTTGGATAATGGTTGTCATTCTCAGGTAGACGTTGAAGACTGCCATTTCATTCTGACCCGTTGGCACCCAAAGAAGATGGCGAGTGCTGGTGCAGCAGCATCGGCTGAAAGCTCTGGCCCAAGTGGAGCAAGCAGCAGTAGTACAGGTGAAGGGGGCAGTCAGGATAGTACATTTGAGTGTAACATCTGTTTGGACACTGCCAAGGATGCTGTCATCAGTCTCTGTGGCCACCTCTTCTGGTAAGATTTTATTTTTCAGTTTGATAACCAGGAAAGTTAACTCAGCTGCCAACCCATTTTATTAACAACCCAAGTACTATTGCACAAATAGGGAAAAAAATGTATACATTGTGATGATGGTTAGTCCAGTTACATGTAAATGATAGTCTTAATGCACACATGCTAATACAGGTGTTATACAGAAAGCAATAGAGTAAATTTATATGGCAACGGCTACATTTGTGCAATATTACAGCAGAGGCTTTACAGTGTGACGAGTTCCCA
>NC_056733.1:864741722-864889222 GCF_019279795.1 Protopterus annectens | reverse complement strand
AGCATAATTCTTTTTTCTCTAAAACACCATTGACGCCCCCTTCATGCTTATCCATCTCCATACAGCCCAGAATGGTAAATTTGAAATCAGAGTGGCTGGAGTGTCTAACAAGTGTTTGGATAAGGTGGTGTTCTGGCATTTATATCCGATGTTAAAAAGATGGCTTGAAATCCTTCTTTTCAGTTTATTCATGGCCTTACCCACATAAAATGCAGGGCAGTCATTACACATGGCCCTATATACAACATTTACAGTATTAGTTACCGCCAGTTCAAGTTTTCACTTTCTTTTTAAGATAGGGGCACTCAGATGAGTCTCACCCCATCAAGTACTCACAAAGTGCAGTTAGGTGGCACACAGATTTTAGTGTTCATGTCATCCTGGTGGTGTTTTCTGTTTCTTTTCCACATCACTACGTATGCTTCTGCTCTTTATATATGAAAGTAGGGTGTGGATTGTAACTCGGAACAGCTAGTATATAGTCAAACATGCATATCCTTTTTATGTGGGTTAAACAGACCATAAACTAAAGAAACATATTTGTGATCACCTTTCTGAAACTAGGAGAAATATCCAAACAAATGCACTTTTTAAAAACACATTTCTGAGAGGGATACCATGAATTGGTTTACGCATGTGGTTCGAGAAAATGTTAGACAATCTGTTAAGGATGGGATGCCACCATAAAAACAGAGAATGTGGGGTATAAGTGGATAAATATATTTGGGAGCCGATATAGTTTCAATTTAAAACTCATTGGTCTGTGCTGTTGACTTTGTAACTTGTTGACCAATGAACATTCGTTTCACATCTGAAGAAGCTGTTGGCAAAGATTTTTATTCTTGTGTTGATTAAAATGTTATTTAACAGATACTTTTTTCACCCTGGTGACTAGAGACTTTTTTCTTTGTTGTTTTTTTTTTTGCTGCTTGGTTGCTTTGGTTTGACTCATTTTTGTTCACTGAGCACCCCCTTTGCTTTTGCTTGTAGGCTAAACCAATAGCTACATACATAAAATAGTCTGATTCTTAAGTGTTAATATTGTCTTGTTGAGTTTTAATGAATATATTTTTGCTTAGTGGGTTGTTTCTGCTGTGTTGGTAGTCATTTTTGAGGGGAGACCTGAGGTGTTTGTACTATTAGGGGTAATTTGACCAGGGCATTAGAGGGCTTTCCTTACTCTTCTTTTGATAGCTTATGTGGACGTAAAATGTCCCACAGCAACTATTACCAACTGAAGTAGATAGGGCCTCTGATTAAGATCTCATCCAAAGGACGACGCACTCAGAAGTGTAGCTGTCCATCTACATGGTGCTGAGAATACAACTGGTAGCCTTCTGCACCAAAGCTGAGTATGTTGTCTGTTGTGTCATTGACACTACAGAACATGTCATTGTGTCACCTTTATATCCTTTGCTGGAACTGATTGTAAAGGAAAACACATAGCAATATGCAGGCAATAAATTGGAACTCAAATCTCATATAACAACATTTTGGGAAAACATTGGAAGTAGAGCTCACATTTTCTCCTGCACCATCACTCTCTTCTGCTCGTCGCCTATAGATTATGATGTACAGACTGCTGCTTTGTAAAGACGAAAAGGTAAAACATTTTCTTAAAGTGAGTTCTTTGTTCCCACAGTACCGGGTCTTCAGGCATTGGTTCCTCCATCTTCATTTCTTCCGGGCTGGATTCTCTGGCTTGGATTCAGCCTGCATCAGCACTGATAGCAGCCTTTTCTTTCATCTGCCATATAACACTTTCACCACTGCCTGTGAAATCATTGTTGACCCCTTTATTCTCTGTAGCAGTGGTATCAATATCTGTAACTTGTGAGATCTTTTACATCCACCTGATCCACCCACTCAGGCATAATTAAGTTTAATGCCTCATGATGCTTCTGCTTTGGCTTCTCCAGATGATCCCATATTCAGGGAACTCTTCAGGAAGGTTGAAGATCTGTCCAACAGTTCTCAGTGGATTTGTCAGTGGTAGTAAACTTTCTGTGGGTTGTCACCAGTGTTGTCTAGAAGAACCCACATACTGTGCTCACCCCCAGTGTGTTAACCAAATGTGGTTGCAGCTCACCTGAGACTGCTAGGAATCTGGATATTCCCATATCTTGCTGACTGGCTCTTAATTTTCTTCTGTGAGGGAGCCCTTAATACATGCATGGAGGTATATTAAGTTTAGCTGTCCTTGGGAATCTCTGTGAGCATTGCAAAGTCCTGTTTGGAGCTGTCATAAGTTTTTATATTAGTAGGCTGCCACCTGGACATGGTACAGAAGTTGGGCTGACTCCCACCTGGTGGGATAGCATCAGTACAGTCTACTCTTAACATATTCATAGCTCTCAAGAAATTAAATTGGGGCTTATGGCAGTAGCTGTTTGTGCCTTTCACAAGGTTGCACATGCAGGAAGACTCCCATGGATCAGGTCAGACTATCCCAGGCATGTCAAAAGCATCTACTGTGGTGGCTATATCTCACTAACTTGATTGGAGGAGGTCCGTTTTGCCTACCCAGTCACTACAGATATGTCTATCCTGTGATGGGGCAACATTGTTTGGGGCCCACTGTTAGTGCCTTCGGCTCGACAAGAAGCCTTACTGCACTTGAACATCCTGGAGATGAAGGTTATTCTATCTGCATTGGTGACCCTTCAGGACAGTCTTTCCCAGATGGCAATTGCAATACACTCAATACATCCATAGTAGGGTACTTAAACAAGGAGGGAGAACCATACCCTGGCCTCTCTGTCAAAAGGCTATGAGGCAGTGGGAATGGTCAGTGAACTCGCAACACTTCTTACAGTAGTGCACATTCCCATTCAAGTCAGATTGCTCGTGGACTGATTCTACAGATGTTTTCTGATAACAATTTTTTTTTTCCCTTAAGTCTGGCATCAGCATAGATGATTGTCTTTCTGAAACCTTGCTAAGATCTGATCTGAAGTAGGAGATTCATTTGTCTGCAACCTGTGGGTTATGGATCCGATATTGGATCCGAACCGGCATGGTTTACCAGCTATGGATCCAAGCTCTCAGCTCCTCCCCTCACCCATAATGCCCTGCTCTACCCTCATGACCTCAGATCTCGTTTGCCGCGCATGGTGACTGGATTGTTTCTCAAGCTCTCAAGCTAAGTGCTAGTTTTCAGTGTTAAATTTCAAATTTAAAAGTTTTTATTGTTTTTTTGTGTGAAAGTGTAGGTTTCCCCTTTGGTATATTTACTTTTTTAGAGTTAATCTAAAAGTTATATCCCTCCTAAGCTGTTAGCGTAGTGTGTGTGTGTTGGGCCTGTGAGTGTATTTTTTGTTGTTTAGTTACTTTTAGTTTTTAGTAACTACTGTGTTCGATTGGGATGGCAGAGCAACCCAAATCTATCTATTCTAAATGCTCCGAGTGTGGCCATAAGCTTTCCCCAGCTGATGGCCACACTCGGTGTGTTAGATGCCTGGGGGTTGAACACGTCACATCTGGATGTTCCATTTGTGCAGGGTTCAACCCCAGGGCATTGAAGGACCGGAGGTCCAAGCTTGTTTTGGCGGGCCTTTTACCGCCGGACTCGGCTCCGACCTCCGCTCCTTCGGGGGTAACCGTACCTACGGTTATTCCTTCTGCGGCACCCCTCCTCCTCCTGGGACTCAACCTCCCGTTTCTGGTTCGGAGGAGAGGATGCTAGAAAGGGACTGGAGGGAGAAGCACCATAAGTGGCGGGCCGAGACCTCTGTTTCGGCCCCGCCAGCCAAGCGGGCTTCTCCCCCGGCTCCGTTGTCGGCTCGGTCTCCTCCTTCTCGGCTCCGGTCTCCAGTGTGTTTTTTACCGGGACCTGAGGAGGAGGAGACCCGATCTCCTTCGAGGCTATCGAGGAGGCACTCCAGGCCTACCTCGGTAGCCTCGTCGAGATCCACGTATAGCCTTTCGGATGCTGATCTGGTCCGGATGATGAGAAGGTTCATCCAGGCCCAGATGCAGATGGGAGTGCTCTTGCCTCCCCCCCCCCCCTCTGGGGGGGAGCTCAACACCCTTTTTCAAACCGATTGCTCCTTCTCCGACCCGCTATCCGGGTTCAGAGCAGCTGGAGCCGAGCAGCTTCGGAGCCGGGGGTGGGTCGGCGCCGATAGTACTTTGTACTTCGGATCCGACCCTGCCCTCGAGTGCATCGGATCCTACCTCTCGGAGCCTGGATCCGAGCCTCGGATCCGGGGGGATCAGTGCTCGTTCGGCGCCGTCTGTGTCGGAGCGCACTGTCTCTTCGGATCCGAGCGCTTCGGCGCCGGCTCCGATCCACTCTTCGGATCCGAGGGGGAGCCGATTGTCGGATCCTTTGGTCGAGGTCGGCTCCCCTTCGGCGTTTGATGTAGTGGAGAGGACCCTGTTGAGGGTCTCCGGACCCCCGGCACTTGTTTCGGCTCCGTCCTGCACTCCCTCTGCACTGGGCCAGGCTTCCACCATCCGGCCCTTGGGACAGCCCGCTTCTGTGCCCCAAGCTGCTCCAATGGAACAGGTTGCTGCTTGCGAGGAGTCCTCTGACAGCCCCCCAGAGGATGTTCCTCGCAAGCATACGTGCAAAAGGAGGCACATTGACTCCCCCGAGTCTCTCACGGAAGACACGGACTTGGAGGAAGGGGAAGGCTCCCCACGGTCACCCCCCGAGGATGTCTCATTTGGGGACATCATGGAAATGCTCCGTATAAGGGGGGGTGGTCTGCCCCCAAGTCTTCCTTGGACGAGTCCGTGTTCTTGGAGGCATTTGAAGCGGGCCCGTCTACCTCTTGGGTGTCCCCTCCTGCCGACCCCTGGTGGACCTCATTACCACCAGGGCGTGGAAGGAACCGGACACCGTGGAGCCAATCCCTAAGAGGCCCGATAGGATCCTCAGCCCACCGTCCGACCATGCCCATTGGAGTAAGGGGCCTCCGGTAGATGCCATGTTGACGGCGGCCACCAAGAGGGAACTTGCTCAGGAGAGTCCCTCAGTCCATCCCCCGAGCAAGGAGTCTCGGATGATGGACCGCTTGGGGAAGCGGATGTTTAGTTCGGCGACCTTCTCGGTAAGGGCGCTGAACTACCTGGCACACGTCATTAGGATGCAGCGAGATCTCATTAAAGAATACGCTGCATCTCCCCCAGAGTCCATGTCGGAGGAGGACAGGATGCTGCACTCCACCCGCATGGCCACTCTTAGATCAGTTACTAATACCTCTATGCGGCTACTCTCCCATGCTACGGAAGGCGCCGCTAGAGCCGCAGGGGCAGGCCTAGTCACTAGACGTCAGGCCTGGCTCCGTCACTGCGATTTTTCTGAGCCCTTCAAAGTGTCGTTTGCGAAAGCCCCCTTTGATGGTTCTGCCCTCTTTGGCAAAACCGTTCGCGAAACATTGACCCAGAGCGAGAAGGACGGGAAGATGCTGTCTGCCGTCGGAATCCGCTTCTCTGCACCCCAGAGGCCCTACTCTAGGAACCAAAAGGGTCAGAAGAAGATGTGGTTCCGGAAGTCGCAGCAGTCCCAGCCTGCTCCGGACAACCAGTCCTTCCGTGGCAGAGGAGGACAGGGAGGACGCCGCCCTAGAGGCAGAGGGGCTCCCAGGAACTTCGGGTCCAGAGAACCTTTCTCTGAACGGCCCGCGCAGCAACCCTGAGGGGTTGCCCGGCTGCTCCACTCTGGAGGCAGTCGGGGGCGTTGGGCACCTAGCAGCATGGGAGTCCATAACATCAGACCGCTGGGTTCTCCAAATCATATCCAGAGGATACCGCATCCCTTTCTTCACTTACCAAAGTTGAAGTCCCTCCCAGGCGTTCCACCCGGTCAGCGGGAGGCCGCTTTGGCAGAAATTGGCCATCTGCTAAAGAAAAGAGCCATCCAGCCCGTCCCCAGACCAGATCGGATCAGGGTTCTACTCCAGGTTCTTTTAGTGCCAAAAAGACGGGGAACTAAGACCAATTCTAGACCTTTCTCTCTTGAATCTGGCAGTCCCCAAGGAAAAATTCGAATGGTCACTCTGCAATCTATTCTCCCTTTCTGGGAGAAAATCACTGGATGTGCTCTATAGACCTCAAAGATGCGTACTACCACATCCTGATGGACAGGCGCTCCAGGAGGTTCCTCCGATTCCGGCTGGGAGCCAGTCACTACCAGTTCTGGGTCCTTCCCTTTGGTCTCACCACAGCCCCAGGGTGTTCACCAAAGTATTAGCAGTGGTAGCGGCCCACCTGAGGCTTCAGGGGGTGCAGGTCTTTCCCTACCTGGACGACTGGCTTCTTACCGCCCCAACAAGGCATCTACTATTATTGGCGAGACTCCTTTCTCCATCTTGCTCCTTTCTGGGCATTACAATAAATACAAAGAAATCCAACCTGGCCCACACAGCTCTTAGATTTTATAGGGGCCAGGTTAGACACAAGGAGTTCTGAGCCTTCCTCGCTTGGGACAGAGTTCAAAATCTGCAGCTCCAGGTGCGGGCCATTCTCCACTCAAGTTCTGTTCCGGCGGAGTTGGTCCTGAGGGCTCTAGGGTCCATGGCGTCTGCTATAGCACTTCTTCCTCTTGCCAGGCTCAGTATGCGCATCCTCCAGTGGACTCTTAGTACAATGGTCATACCTTGCTCTCCCTATGCATCATCCCATTGCGATCAGCAAGGCTTGCAAGCGGTCCCTCCTGTGGTGGCTTCACTCCCCAGATCTCCACGGAGGCCGCCCATTTTGTGCTTCTCCCCCACCTGCCACGGTGACCACGGACGCCTCCCGCCTCGGGTGGGGGGGGCATTTTGCGGGCCGGACCGTCCAAGGCACGTGGAACGATACAGAGACCTTATTGCATATCAACGTTCTAGAGATGAGAGCAGTGCTCTTAGCGTTGCTAGCACTTCAGGACTTTCTTCCCTTGGGAACAATTGCGATTCAATCGGACAACATGTCTGTGGTCTGGTACATCAACAAGCAAGGGGGAACAAGGTCTTACCCCCTTTGTCGAGAAGCCATGAGAGTTTGGGAATGGGCAATCTCCACCAACCGCTTTCTAATAGCAACGCACATTCCGGGTCGGTCCAACATCCTGGCGGACAAGCTCAGTCGCACCATTCTGACCCCTTACGAGTGGTCTCTCAATTTTCAAGTAGCAGGACGCATATTCGCACGGTGGGGAACTCCTTCATGCGATCTTTTTGCCTCTACCTCAAACACCAAGTGCGACAGTTTTTTCGCTCTGATACCCCCTCCAGGAGGTTCTCCAAGAGACGCTCTGGTGCATGCTTGGCCACCCGGTCTTCTTTACACTTATCCACCTTTGCCTCTGATGCTCCAAGTTCTTCAGAAAGCCTCTCGGGTGGGTTGCAGAATGATTCTCATTGCTCCGTTTTGGCCTCGACAGATCTGGTTCCCCTTTCTAAGGTCTCACTCGGTGAATCCTCCTTGGATTCTAGATCCCATTCCGGATCTGATATCCCACCCATCCTGCATACCTCCACCGAACCTGGACAACCTGAAGCTGACCGCTTGGCTGCTCCAGTTCCACTCTTGATCAGGACTCCCGGTATTTCGTCACCTTTTAAGGCAATTCTGGTGGCAGCTCATAAACCGTCCATTAGGAAAGTCTGCCGCAGCAAGTGGAAACGGTTTTCTTTGTGGGCGGAGCGGCAAGGCCTGAATCCTTTCACGGTTCCTCTTCCTTTAGTGCTTGACTTTCTAACCACTCTTTTTAACGATGGTGCCAGCAGTTCCACAGTCAAAGTACAACTGGCGGCAATTTCTCATTATCACGTTGGCCATGACTCCAATCCTCTTATGTCAGCCAAGTTGTGTAAAATTTTCCTTAAAGGTACTTTTCTTCTCAGGCCCCCTGTAAAACAAGCGGTTCCTCCTTGGGACCTCTCTTTGGTTCTCCAGGCCTTGACCGCCCCGCGCTTGGAACCAGCGGCTACGGTGGATCTCAAATTCTTGTCTTTCAAGACAGCCTTTTTGGTAGCCATTACATCGGCCAAGAGAGTTTCAGAGCTTCAAGCATTATCAGCTAAACCTCCTTACTTGGTATTTCATCCGGACCGTGTTTACCTCAGGACCAACCCGTCCTTTCTTCCTAAAGTAGCTTCTGAAGCAAACATTAATCAGTCCATTAACCTCCCTGTTTTCTTTCCTAAATATGAAAACAAAGGTGAATACAAGCTTCACTCATTAGATGTTCACAGGCAACTTAGATTTTATCTAAACAGAACGGCTGGTCATAGGCAATCCGACCAGTTGTTTATTTCCTTTGCTAAATTTAATTTGGGCAAGCCAATTTCTAAAGTTTCTCTGTCTCGCTGGATTTCACAGTGCATCTTATTGGCTTATCAAGCTTCAGGAAGGCCCGCACCGGAGGGTGTACACGCACATTCAACCCGGTCAGTATCTACCTCGGCAGCCTTCAAGGCTAGGATTCCTCTAGATGATATTTGTGCAGCAGCCACGTGGGCTTCATCTCATACTTTATTTCCCACTATAAGTTGGATCTTGCATCTAGGGGTAGAGCATCATTTGGCTCCGCGGTGCTCCGGAATATCCTTCCATGATGGCCGCCCAAGATTCAGGTAGCTGGGGACTCTGTCCCATAGGTTGCAGACAAATGAATCTCCTACTTCAGATTTAGAAGTTATGTACTCACCATAACGTTCCATCTGAGTAGGTGTATTCATTTGTCTGCAACCATCCCGCCCTCGTATCCCCTGGCCTTTCAGTTTCCTGCATATTATGTGTTACCCTTTTCAGGGTGTTTTTGCTGTTGGCAAACTCGATCTGAGGTCATGAGGGTAGAGCAGGGCATTATGGGTGAGGGGAGGAGCTGAGAGCTTGGATCCATAGCTGGTAAACCATGCCGGTTCGGATCCGATATCGGATCCATAACCCACAGGTTGCAGACAAATGAATACACCTACTCAGATGGAACGTTATGGTGAGTACATAACTTCTAATTTTGCACCCCTGACCAGCACCAAATGCAGCAACTTTTTCTCCCTCATCTTTGCACTGGGGCAGACACCCCAGGATGTTTTAGTCTGCAAGTGGCTATATGAACTACTGTAAGTCTCCTCCCTCCCTTAAATAATGGGATCCCTACAGAAAACCAAATTGTGCATGGCCAAGATTATTCTCGTATACCCCTTTTGGCCTCCACAAGTGTAACTTCCTATTTTGAGGTCTCACCTGATAAAGAAACCCTTGCTCCTGGAGCCTCATCCAGGCCTCCTCCTTTGTATATGTAGCAAGCCTCACTTGGATCTGCAGTCCTTTAGACTGACCACATAGTTTGTACAGTTCCCTTAATGGCAAGAGACTTTAATTAAACTTTTTAGGGCAGTCCAGATCCTAATAACCACCCAGAAACCCTCTGCTAGGAAAATATGCAAGGAGAAATTTGATAAAATTCTCTTTCTGGGGCACTGAACAGGAAGTAGATTCTTTCACAGCACTCGTCCTTTTGAGTTTTCAGTTCCTGGCAGCCATCTTTGACAAAGACTCACTGCTTTCCACAGTAAGAGTACACTTTCCTTAAGGTTTTTATGTCTTTTTGTGTGGAGGCTCAAAAAGTTTGCATAGCCTTTCTGAGGAGTGCTTTCTTGATGAGACCACCTGTCTAAAACTCTAATGTTCATCATATTGATCAGTCTGAAGTAGTCTTAGCTGTATGGGTTATGTTCTGCCAAGGCTATAACAGACAGACTGCTTCCAAAGCTTTAGAGCACTTTCCACACACCCACACTGTCAGCCAGTTCAAGATTAGCTGATTAAATTACAAGTTTGGACGCGAAGCCCTTCAGAGCTTTACTGTGGCAGAAAAGTACTTTTCTCTGAGGCTTTTGAGAATTGATAGTCTGCTTGTGCTCTTCCTATACTGGACAGATCCCTTTGGGGAAAAAACTTCCATTTTCTTGTTTTTGCAGCTGTTTTATCACTTTTCTTTTCAAGAAAGTTATTTTAAAGCTAGAAGTGTTGTGTGTTAATGAACTTTCACAAGACTATAACGTACTTTTAAATGGAGCACTCATTTTTGCTGTCAGTTTAAAACTATTTTTCTGCAGAGAAATTTATTTTACTTTCGTAGGGTTGTTGCTTGCGCGTGCACACACACACACACACACACACACACACACACACACACACACAGAAAAAGTAAATCGTAACATGTGAAGTTGTTCTATCTCGCCATTCATTCTTACAGATGGGTCCGGAGCCGATCGTCTGCTCCAAGTTGGCCAACTACAAAGCTCAAGGTCTGCAGACAGCTCGAGGCCAAGTCCCTATCCCATGATGCACCTTGAGTTACCTCAGATCTAGTTTGCTGCTGTAATAGATCGGAGGTTTCCTCACCGCTCGGGCCATTATAATATTTTTTGTAGAAAAAATGTCTGTATACTTCTCAACTTTATAACTTTAATATCTTGTTAAACTAGTGTTAGCTTTAATAGTGATAGTTACTTATAGTCCTTTTGGCCATCGTTTATATAGGCCTTTAGTATTTCCCTTCCCTTTTTTGGTGTGCCTTTTATAGATTAGAATAAGATTTAATAGTTTAGAAGTGTGTTTTAGCAGACATTTATAGTCTTTAGTGTGTTCTTATACTAAACGATAGTTCATATTTACCTTTTATAAGCGTCCATTTGTTTTTTAAGGGCTGCTTACTATTTAAATTCTATAGTGTGGTTTGAATTTGAACGTGTGTGTGTGTGTGTGTGTGTGTGTGTGTGTGTGTGTGTGTGTGTGTGTGTGTGTGTATTTTTGATAATACCTTTTAATGCAAGTTTTTCTTGTGTGCATTTAAATATTTTTCATGGCTGACCAGGATAAGGAGAAACAACCAAAGTCTGGGTTTAAAAAATGTTCAAAGTGTGGACAAAAGATGTCTGTGACTGGTCATGTTAATTATGTTTATTGTTTGGGTGCGTTGCACTTACAAGAGAGTTGCTCCATCTGCCATTCTTTTAGCAGCCGTGTACTTCATGAAAGGAATAGAAAGTTAATTGGCAGAGGGCTACAAGAAGCTTTGGGTGACTGTGATAAGGCTAGTCAATCTCCCAAGTCCTCTATGGCTTCATCATCGGATTCGACAAAATGAAAAAAAAAAAAAAAAAAAAAAAAAACCTTCAACGTTGGCTCCACAGCCTTCGGAGCTGAGTGTCTTATCTTTTTGGAGCCGATCCCCAGTCCTGGTACCGGTCTCCACATTAATGAAGTCACCAGTCCTACAGTCGGTACCACCTTCTATCCATTCATCTCAGTTCTCAATAAGCTTATCCAATTTGGATGTGGATCGTGTGGTGCAGAAGTTATTACAGGCACCAGCGTTTGCAAAATTTTTATAGGTTCCGACCCAAGTGGTTTCGAAATTGAAAACTGTTTCATCTACTTCCTTTATTCCTCTGAGCAATACCGGTCTGTCGGAGCTGGAGGAGTTGGACCTTATGATTGTGGAGCCTTCGGAACTGACGCCTGCTCCATTGCCATCGGTTCCAATTGCTCAGACTTCCTCAGTGCCCATCGAGAAGTCTAGGAGCCAACACTCACCGGTCTGGTCCATGGAGGAAAGTTGGACCAACCTGTCTGTTCCAACTTTACCTATTGGGGCTTCGTCTCGGACGAGTCCAGCTCCTACCTCTGGTTCGGAGCCCACTGTTCCAGTGCCGAGGGAGTCATCTGATGTTCTTCATTCCACATTGCTGCAGTCCTAACTATTGGGTAGTCCGCTGTCCAGTCGGCCCGAATACCAAAGTATATGGCTGACGTCGGTCAGGGCGCATTAGACTGACGTCAGTACGTCAGGGTACTAATGCGCATGACCGACGTCATATCCTCAGTCTTTTTTGCCGCATGGTCCGATGCAGAAGCAATTTTGCGAGTGCAGGTTGGCGTTCTGAAAGTTTCTGAAGTCAGAGTTTCAGACCGAATCAAAGTTGGCTAAGTACCCGTTGGGAATATTTTGGTTTTTCTTGCCTCAGTATTTAACGGATGTCAGAAAAAGTGAATAACTGTATTTCTTGTGGGAAACAGATACCTCATAGGGATTACCATACTTTGTGTATACCTTGTTTAGGGCCTGAGCACGGCGTTGTTGGATGCCGCTCTTGTGCTAGATTTAACAAACGCACTATTAAGAGAAGGTTAGACTGTGCCAGGTTAGTGTTTGGGAAGCGTTGTAACTATAAAATGCCGTTGGATGCTCCGGCGCTTGACTAAAAAGCATAAAGATAAAGCAGCAAAGCCTAGGGTGGAGGAACCGACAGTCCCAGACGTCGGTTCTTTGGAAGGCTCAGTGGAGCCGGAGGTTTTGCCAGGTGTCTCTTTGGAGTCTCAGGGAGAGACTTTACTGTTACAGGATGTATCCTCTCAGGAAGTAGGCCAGGCTGAAGGGGCTTCTCAGGTGGCTGTTCTTCCCTCTCTTCCTAAGGTGGTTAGAGCCTCCCCTTCAGTTTCCAAGGCTTCTTTGAGGGGCAGGCCAAGTTTAGCTTCTGTAGGGTATTCTCCTAGTGCTTCAGGATCTTTGCCTAAGAAACATATGCTTAAAATGGCAGAGGATTTGATTACTATGATTAGGGGTTCTATGCCCCTCCTGATAAGAGGCCTAGGGTGGAACCTGAGTTTGAGAGTTTTGAGCAATGCTCGGAGGCTTGAGTCTTCGGCTGAAGACTTGCAGGAGTACCCTCCTTATTCTGATTCTGATGTGGATGATTCTACTCCTTCTGCTTCTCCTCCTGAGGATTTTTCATTTTCAGAGACTCTGCATTCCATGAGGGAGCATTTTAAATGGGAAGGTCAAGATTTCTCTGATTCCAGGAAAAGGCTTAGGGAATTCTTGTTTTACCCCAGCATAGGCCTTTAGCTATACCTCCTGTTTTGAATGTGGTGGAAGATGTGTTTGCAGAGGCTTCCCTGAATCCTGATTCTTTGCCTCCTGCCCCAGTTAAACCGGATAGGTATTATAGGGTGCCTGAAGCTCATAAGTATCTTTTAAGAGTCCTAGGGCAGACCCAGAAACTGTCTCTCAGGGGCCTAAAGGTGTGAAGGCCTCAGTTGTTAAAAATCCTGTCCCTCCTGATAAAGAGGCGAGGGCTTTGGATAGATGGGGAAAGAAAGTGTATACTTCTTCCACTTTAGCCATGAGGGCGTTGAATTGTCAGTTTCACATGTTAAAATATCAGAATTATCTTCTTTCACAGTTGAAATCTAAGGTGGATGCTCTGGCTGAAGGTATTGAGTGTAAAGAGTTGCAAGATTTAGTTCATGTGTCTGAACAGGTGGGTAAACATTCCTTGCAGTGTGGTTTTGATGCTGTGCAGGCCTCCTCCAGGGTGGCTGCCACTGGTTCTGTTCTTCGTAGGCACGCCTGGCTGAGAGATCAGAATTTAGCTGAGCATGTTAAGACAAGGATTTTGGATGCTCCTTTACAGTCTGATGTGTTGTTTGGTTCGCCTGTGGAAGCAGTTTTGAAGAAAATGGAGGACAAGGCTAAGTCTATGCAAACTGTTAAAGATTTTTGCAGGTGCAGCCTCCAGTTTAGTAGAAATTGGCCTGCTAAGGGATGGACTTATCCTGCCTGTGATTCCCAGTCTAGGGGTAGGTCTAGACGTGGTAGGGGCAGAGCTCAGGGTACTTTTAGGCCTAGGACAGGGAGTTCCCCTGCTCAGACTTCTGGTGAGGGCAGGGGTCAGTCCTTCGTAAGCAGACCCAATGACCTGCCTTTTCAGCTGCCAGTACGTTCTTGCCTGGCAGCACCTTTGGGAGGAAGGCTGTCTCTTTTCAAAGAAAATTGGGATTTAATTACCCAAGACAGATGGGTTCTGGATATTATTCACCACGGTTACAGGTTTTATTTCCATACCTTGCCTCCTTTCAAAGGCATGCCAGACATTCCTCCTCTTCAAAGAACAGAGGCTCACAAGCAAATTTCTCTGTTGCTCCAAATAGGGGCCATTCAGTCAGTTCCTGTGCCGGAAAGGGGCCTAGGATTTTATTCTCGCCTGTTCCTAGTACCAAAGAAGGGGAACACGTGGAGACCAATTCTGGATTTATCTATCCTCAACACTTATCTGGACATTCCCAAGTTCAAAATGTTGACGTTACAACAGCTTTTACCTCTGCTGGGCAAAGATCACTGGATGGTAACTTTAGATCTCAAGGAAGCTTACCTTCATGTGCCAATAAGACTAAGTTGCAGGAAGTATCTGCGTTTACGAGCTGGAAATTCTCATTATCAGTTCTCTGCATTGCCCTTTGGCTTATCTACTGCGACCAGAGTATTCACAAAGGTTCTGGCTCCAGTGATAGCTTACTTCAGGCTAAAAGGAATCCAAATCTATCCTTACTTGGACGACTGCCTGATTCTGGCTCAAGAAAAAAGATCTTCTACAGCATCTGGAATATGTCATAGCAGTGCTAAGATGCCTCGGGTATTCTGTGAATGAAATAAAGTCCAGTCTAGTACCCTCTCAAGACATGTGCTTTCTGGGTGTGAGACTGAATACAGCAGCCCAGATGGCCTTTTTAACCCCGGACAAACAAAAGAATCTTTCCAGTTACTTCCATCATCTATCTCTTCAGTCCGGGCTGACTGCAAGGACAGTCCTTCAAGCCTTAGGGTTCATGGCATCTTGTATTCTGGTGCTTCCCAATGCCAAACTGCATATGAGGAAGCTACAATGGTATCTCAAAAATCTGTGGACACAGCACTGCCAGGATTTGGACACTGTCATTCAAATAATACCTTGCATTCAAAAGGAATTTTTGTGGTGGGCTCAGGAATGTCACCTAAACAAGGGACTCTCTGTGACCCGGCCAGAGGCAAGTCAGATTCTAACGACAGATGCCTCAGATATTGCTTGGGAGCTCATCTAAATGGAAAGTGGATACAAGACAAGTGGCCTGCCAGACTACAGCATCTACATATCAACATGAAAGAGATGTTAGCAGTTCAGTTTGCATTAATTGCTTTCAAGGAGTTACTTCTTCCAGGGCAGGTGTTGATTCTAACCGACAACACAACTGTCATGTGGTACATCAACAAACAAGGGGGAACACATTCTTACCCATTGTGCAGACAAGCAATGATTTTATGGGAGACTGCGCTCAGTCTGCAACTAACTCTTCAGGCAAGGTTTCTGCCGGAGCACAGAACTCCTTAGCAGATGTATTAAGCAGACAAATCATGGATCCCCACAGTGGAAACTGGATCTTCATGTATTTCAAAATTGACAGTGTCATGGGGAACTCCAGACATAGATCTGTTCGCTTCTCCACTAAACCACCAGCTGCCAAAGTTTTGCACGAAGGATTTCATCACACAGCTTGGAAAGTGGATGCTCTTTCTTTCAGTTGGAAAAATCTTCATGTGTATGCCTTTCCACCTCTGCCTCTTCTTCCAAAGGTGCTTCTAAAGGTCAGACAAGACAAGCCAAGGATGATTTTAATAGCTCCAGATTGGCCTCGGCAGCACTGGTACCCATTACTGAGGAGTCTGGTAAGGAAGCCTCCATGGCCTTTATCCTTGATTCCACACCTGTTGTCTCAGAGGGACGGTCATCTGCTCAATGTCAAGCTTCACTCTCTACATCTAACAGCCTGGCATATTCTGTTTTGAAAGACAGCAGGTCTCAGCTTCCTCAACAAGTTTTAAATGTGATTATGGAAGCCAGAAGACCTAGTACAAGGAAAGTGTACGCAGAAAAATGGAAGAGATTTTGTTTTGGAGTGCAGCAAACAATTTGGAGATTACTGAGCCAAATTTGAGTGTGGCTCTTCAATATCTTACTGAGTTACTGGACAAAGGTTTGTCTTTCTCTTCCATTAAGATTCATGCTGCAGCAATTTCAGCTCACTATGATTGTGACCCACCATTGTTTTCGCATCCTTTGTTCAAGCAATTTCTTAGAGGGCAAAGAATATAAGACCCCCGTAGAGCTCCTACTCCTGCTTGGGATCTCAATTTTGTGTTGGAGAAACTTACTCTACAACCTTTTGAGCCTCGGCTACTGCTGAATTGAAATACTTGTCATGGAAGACTGCTTTTTGTTGGCCATTACTTCTGCAAGAAGGGTTTCTGAGTTGCAGGCCCGTATGGCAGTGGAGCCTTTTTTGATTTTTCATAAGGATAGGGTATCTTTACGTACTAATCCTTCCTTTATGCCTAAGGTGGTTTCTAGTGTGGCTTTAAACCAAACTATTCATTTGCCTACCTTTTATGCAGATCCCCAAAATAAAGGGGAAAAGATTTTGCACACTTTAGATGTACACAGGCTATTGCGTTATTATTTGAGCAGGACTAAGGATTTTAGGCAGTCTCAGCAGTTGTTTGTTTCTTTTGCTTTGAGTTCAAAGGGCAAGCCTGTGTCAAAACAAACTATTTCTAGGTGGATTGGGTGTTGCATTACATTTTGTTATTCCCATCATGGCAAGGAGATTCCAGCTGGGATTAGGCCTCATTCCACTAGGGCTACTGCCACTTCCACAGCATTTCTAAGGGGTGGCAACTAAGGATATTTTGGAGGCAGCTACTTGGAGTTCATTGCATACTTTCTCTAAGCATTATCACCTTCCTCTCTACTCTAAGTCTAGGGCTGGTTTTGCCACAGCTATTTTGCAAGGCATGTTGTCAGTTCCTACTTCCTTATGATTTGCCAGCCTCCCTTACCTCTGCTTTGGGATTCTACCCAATAGTTAGGACTGCAGCAATGTGGAATGAAGAACATAGTACAGTTTTGTACCTACCATAAATGTAGATGTTCGAGGATCCACATTGCTGCAGTCCAATTTACCCTCCCTCCTTCCCCTCTGTGTTTAGGGGTGGTTGTGTAGGTGAGGTTATATTCTGCTAATTGTGTATATATTGTATTTATATATATTTTTTGGTGCAGGTATTTTGGGAGTTTTTGGGTTTTGGCCTTATCTTTTCAGGGTCTTCTGACATCTGGGGCAAGAAAAGACTGAGGATATGACGTCGGTCATGCGCATTAGTACCCTGACGTACTGACGTCAGTCTAATGCGCCCTGACCGACGTCAGCCATATACTTTGGTATTCGGGCCGACTGGACAGCGGACTACCCAATAGTTAGGACTGCAGCAATGTGGATCCTCGAACATCTACATTTATGGTAGGTACAAAACTGTACTTTTCTTTGGATCCAGCAGTTCCTTCTCACCGGAGCAGAGGTGCTTTTGAGGCCATGAGGAGAGTAATGTCCCCCAGGACATCCACAACTTCAGGACCAACTACCTTTTCCCCAAAAGCGCCTGTGTCTACTTCTGCCTCACAGATCCCTTTGAAGCATAGAGATCCTGAGCCTCAGGAAGCCCCATTGGGTGGTCCCTGCTCTTCCAAGACCTCATCAGAAGCTCCCACTGATGAGGTACCAAGGAAGAGAATTTGCATGAAGAAGAATCTAGATTCCCCGCAGGAGTCTTTCGCATCTGACACTGACTTAGATGAATCAGAAGGGTCCCCATGGTCCCCCTCTGAAGTTATCTTATTTGCAGATATATTGGAAATCCTTAAGCAGAGGGATGGCTGGAAGCCTACCAACCCTACGGAAGATGAGTCTGTCCTCCTGAAAGCTTTCGGGTCTCGGCCCTCCACGTCTTTGGTGTCTCTGCCCTTCGATGAGCTTATGGTGCTGGTCTCATGAAGGGCGTGGGAGTCTCCTGACACCATGGAGCCTGTCCCTAGGAGGCCAAATAAATGTATTTCTTCCCCTCATGGTAAGACTTTTCTCACTAAGGGAGTGCCTGTTGATGCCATGGTGGTGGTGGTGGTGGTGGCAACCACCAAAAAGGAGATGTCAGAAACTGCTTCCTATCTATCCTCCTAACAGAGTCTCTAGGATCATGGATGGGTATGGGAAGCTCATGTATAGTTCAGTGACTTTTGCCATGCTTTCACTGAACTACCTTACACATTTCACAAGACTGCAAAGAGACCTCCTAAAAGAGCTTCGAGATGCTCTACAGGGTACAGTAGCTGAGGGAGCGTCAGACAAGGTTGCATCCCAGCTTGCTACCCTTAATTCCATAGTGAACTCTTCTATGCATCTGATCTCATATGCAGCTGATGGAACGAGTAGGGCGGCGGGTACAGGAATTGCTCTTAGGAGACGCTCCTGGATGCGCTTATGTTCCTTTGCAGAGCCCTTCAAGTCATCTTTTGTCAGCACCCCTTTTGATGGCTTGTCTCTTTTCGGGCCCAAAGTTAAGAAAACTTTGACCAGGTGTGAGCAGGAAGGAAAGACTGTCTGCTGTCGGAGTCCGTTTTTCCACCCCTACTAGACCCTACCCCAAGGGTCAAAAGGGAGGAAAGATGTGGTTCCAAAAAGCCCAAGGAGCCTTTCTGGACACAAATGGTGAATCCTCCTCCAGGGGCAGAGGAGGGGGCAATAATGGAAGATGCCGCTCTTGTGGCAGAGGGGGTTCGCAAAACCAGGGTGACAGAGACCAGTTCTTTGGGAAGCCCTACCAGCACTCCTGAAAGGAGGCCTGACTGTCCTACTCTGGAGGCAGTCGGGGGGGGGGGGTCACTTATCCTTGTATCCAGACGCCTGGCTAAAAATAGCAAACGACAACTGGGTAGAAAGCATAGTTTCTAGAGGATATTTTATTCCCTTCGCCACCCCCCCCCCCCAATTGATAACAAAAATCCCGGATGTTGCACCCAGTTACAGGGAACAAGCAAAGTAGAGGTCCAAATGTTGCTAGAAAAAGAGTCGTCCAACCAGTCCCAGCAGACCAGATAGGATCCAGGACTTGCTTAAGATTCTTTTTAGTTCCAAAAAGACAGGGGACGGGAGACCTATTTTGGACCTCAGCAGGCTAAACAGATCTGTCAAGAAGGAGAAGTTCTGGATGATCACAGTTGATACTTACTTCTTGGGTAAAGACAATTGGATGTGCTCGATAGATCTCCAGGATGTGTAGTACCACATAAAAATGGCCAGACCATCCAGGGATCATCTGCGCTTCCATCTGGGAGTCGATCATTACCAGTTTCGAGCCCTGCCCTTTGGTCTCACTACAGCCCCCAGAATGTTCACCAAATGTATGGCAGTGGTCACGACTCACCTGATGCATTTGGGATTCCAGGTGTTTCCGTACTAGATGATTGGCTCTTCACTGTCACCACCAGGCATCAGCTGATACATGCCAGGGACACCACACTTACTCTTTGCAATCAACTGGGCATTACCATAAACTCAGTAAAATCTGCCTTCTCGCCATCGCAACATATCGTTTTTATCTGAGCAGAATTGGACACCAGCACCACCACCACTTTAGAACTTCCATCAGAAAGGATATCAGTACTTCGTCAGCAAATTCAGAATGTCATGTCCAGAGACAAGGTGCCAGCCTCAGAAGTGCTAAAGTTGTTGGGGACGATGGCAGCTGCAATAATAGCGATTCAGTTAGGTCATGTGCCCATGCTGATTCTACAATGGCTTTTGTTCACGCAATGGTCTTATCAAGAGCTCCCAATATCACATCTCATTATTCTAACACACACATGCAAAAAAGATCTTCGGTGGTGGTTGACCTCTCTGCAAGTAACAATAGGTCGTCCTTTTATCCTACCCTCATCATTGGCCACTGTGACCCAGACGCTTCCCTGATCTGGTTGGGGGGGGTATTTTCAGGGAAGAACAGCCCAAGGCACATGGACCGAACAAGAGAAACATCTGCATATCAATGTCCTGGAGATGAGAGCGGTACTCTTTGCGTTGCAGTACTTTCAGGACTCTCTCCCTCTGCGGACAGTTGCAAATCAGATGGACAACATGTCGGTGGTCTGGTACTTAAACAAGGAGGAACTAGGTCCGATCCCCTTTGTCGAGAGGCCATAAGAGTATGGTAGTGGGTTAAATCCACCCTGCGCTTTCTCATAGCAATGCACATCCCGGGGAAATCCAACGTGATTGCAGACAGACTGAGCAGGGCAGTTTTGTTGCCTCATGAATGGCCCCTCAAAAAAGAAATAGCAGAAAGAATATTCCGCAAATGGGGCCAGCCTTGCTGCCATCTCTTTGCATCCCCCATGAACACAAAATGCAGATGCTACTTTGCCATGATTCCCCCTGGAAATTCCCCAAGGGAAGCACTTGTACACGATTGGCCTCCGGGTCTCCTTTATGCATTCCCACCAATTCCCCTGATACCCAAAGTATTACAAAAAGCCAAAGCCCTGGCAAGGACCATCATTCTAATAGCCCCTCATTGGCCTCGTCAGATTTGGTTCCCCTTCCTTCGACCTCATCTGTTGGAAGAGCCTTGAATTCTGGACCCAGATGTTCATCGTGTTTCACTGTTGCAGTCATGACTGTAGGGTTCTCCCTTGCCGGCAGGCAGTCCTCGGTCGGCCAGAATCCCAAAGTCTGGGTCCGGCGTCGGCTGCTCAGCCATGCTCCCTGATGTCAGAGCGCCAGGAGTACAAAGCTGGCAGCCGACGTCATGTTCTCCAGTCTTTCTTGCCGTGCGGTGATAGCAGTTCGCAAGTGCCGGTCGGCTGACTCCTGACAATTTTTTCTAAACGTACTTCAGTCCAAAGACTTTCTTCTCCTATTCAAAGCTAAGTACCCCGTTGGGGAAACTTTTTTCTTGCTCAAGTCCGATGTCAGAAAAAGTTAATAATTGTATTTCATGTGGGAAGCAAATACCTCATAAGGATTTTCATTCTTACTGTATTCCTTGCTTAGGCCCTGACCACGACGTAGCTAGTTGTCGGTTTTGTGCTAGATTTAATCAACGTGCGATTAAATGAAGGTACGATTTTGCATTTCATTACTTCGGTAGGCGTTTTAATTACAAAATGTCGTCGGACACGCTTCGGCTACCGGAGGTCACAAATGACGCAAGGATAAAAACAGGCCTCCGAGGTCCAAATCGGACAATACTGTACAAGCAGAGCCAGCTTCAGGTTCGGCCATCGTCAGTGAGGCGCTTTTGCAGCCCCTGCCGTGGGCCATTACGGAACCGATGGCCGAAACGGACTCCCACGAGGAGCCAACTAGGCCTTTGAATATTTCTGTTGCAGGACCTTCGGACAATGCTCCTTCGGATGGGTCCAGAGCCGCTGTGCAGGTACCGGCTTCCGAAGGGGTTTTCAGGCCTACTCAGCTTCTGATAAAGGCAAAGCCAAAGACAAAGGCAAAGACTCCTTCCAAATCAAAAACTACAGCCCAGGCCTCTTCTGATCCGGGACCCAAGTCTCAGAAACAGTTAATTAAGATGGTGGAGGACTGACTTACTATGATTAGGGGTTCACATCCCCCTCCAGATAAAAGGCCAAGGCAGGAATTGTATTATGACTCTTCTGATCAGGCTTCTGTTTCTTCTGTTTCTTCAGTTTCTTCTTCTGACTAGGATTATTCTTTCCCTCCTTATGAGGATTCTGATGCTGAGGAATCCATTCCTTCAGCTTCTCCCCCTGAGGATTTTTCTTTTGGGGAAACTTTGCATAAAATGAGGGAACATTTTTACTGGGAAGGACAGGAGTACTCGGAATCTAAGAAAAGACTTAGGGATTTTTCTTCTTCTTCCCCAACATAGACCCCTGGCTATCCCTCCTATTTTGGATATTGTGGATGATGCTTTTTTGGAGGCTAACTTAACTCCTGACTCTTTTTTCCTCCAGCTCCTGTTAAGCCAGACGGATATTATAGGGTTCCTGATTCCCACCAGTTTTTATACAAGAATCCTACTGCTGATCCTGAAACCATTTCTCAGGGCCCTAAGGGGTTAAGGCCGCTACTGCTAAAAACCCTATTCCCACTGAGAAGGATTCCAGATCTTTAGAAAGATGGGGCAAAAAAGTGTACACTTCTGCAACTTTATCTATTAGGGCTTTAAACTGTCAATTTCATATGCTGAAATACCAGCAATTTCTTCTGTCTGTTTTGAAACAAAAGTTAACTTCCATTTCCGCTTGTGCAGATGATAAGGAATTACATGACTTAATGCATGCCACTGAACAAGTATGGAAGCATGGTTTACACTGTGGTTTTGATGCCTTGGAGGCTTCTTGTAGGGCTGCTGCCTCTGGCACAGTCATTAGAAGGCATGCTTGGTTAAAGGAACAAAACTTGCCAGATCAAGTAAAAGCTAAGTTATTGGATGCTCCTGTTCAGCATAATGTTTTGTTTGGATCTAAGGCTGAAGAGGTGATAAAGAAGATGGAGGACAAGGCAAAATCCATGCAAACGGTTAAGGATTTCTTACAAGTACAGCCACCCAGATTTAGTAGGAGTTGGCCTACTAAAAATTGGTCCTTTCCCAATTCAGACAGGCCTCAGAGGGGTAGATACAGACGCTCCCGAGGAAGGCCCCAAACGCAAGCCTCTTATAGACCAAGACAGTGAACTGCTTCCACCCCTAGGGAAGGAGAGGACAGGTCGCAAGCTCATAGAAAACAGGCTCAATGACTCCCTCTGTTGGGCTGCAAGAACTTCTTGCCTGGAAGCCCCTCTCGGAGGAAAACTTTCTCTTTTTCACCTAAATTGGACTCATATAACCCAAGACAAGTGGGTTCTGGATGTGGTTTCAAGAGGTTACAAATTCCATTTTCATACCCTACCAAGACCAAGCGGATGGCCGGATCTACCAAAACATCAATGGTTAGAGGCCTTAAACCAGGTGGAAGCCCTCTTGGCTATGAAAGCCATAGAACTGGTTCCACTTTCAGAAATGGGACAAGGTTTTTACTCAAGGCTCTTTCTAGTCCCCAGAAAGCAAAATTCATCGAGACCCATTCTGGATCTGTCAGTCTTGAACACTTTTCTCGAGATACCAAAATTCAGGATGCTTACTCCACAGCAGCTACTTCCAATGCTGACCAAAAATGCATGGATAACTTTTCTGGGTGCTCTTCTAAACACAACAACCCAGATGGCTTTTCTGACATACGAAAAACAATTACAGCTGGCTTCAACTTTCAAAACCTTGGCATCATTAACTCGGCTATCTGCAAGGAAATTCCTGCAGGCTTTGGGTTACATGGCCTCCTGCATCCTCCTCGTACCATATGCAAGACTACATATGAGGAAAATACAGTGGTACCTAAAAAGTGTATGGTCTCAGCATTGCCACAGTTTAGACATACAGATCACCGTCCTGCCTTGTCTTCAAAAGGAATTCCTTTGGTGGTCCAAGGCATGTACTCAAAACAAAGGGAAAGCCTTCAGTCTGCCTCCAGCCAGTCAGATACTAACCACGGACGCTTCAGATTATGCATGGGGAGCCCATTTGCAGGGCAACTGTCTGCAGGGCCTTTGGACAAAGGATCAGAAGCACCTGCTTATCAATTTAAAGGAAATGTTAGCCATTCAGAACGCTCTGTTGGCCTTCAGGAATCCTCTACAACCAGGACAACTACTGATACGGACAGACAACACCACAGTTATGTGGTACATAAACAAACAAGCAAGGGGGATAACATTCCTATCCCCTTTGCAGACTAGCCATGAATCTATGGAATACAGCTCTAGCTTACAAACTGGACCTTCAAGCTCAGTTTCTACCAGGGAAGCAAAACATCCTGGCAGACAGTCTGAGCAGAAACCTGTCAGACCCACACGAATGGATGGTGAACACCGAAATATTCAAGATGATTACAGCAGTCTGGGGATGTCCTCACATAGACCTCTTTGCATCCCACCTCAATCATCAACTACAGATTTTTTGCACAAGGACATTCCACGAACTAGCTTGGAAAGTGGATGCACTATCATTCAGTTGGAAAAACCTCTCTGGGTATGCCTTCCCGCCTCTACCTCTTCTTCCATGGGTGTTATTAAAGATCAAACAGGACAAGCCCAAGATGATAATTTTACTGGCCCCAAATTGGCCTCGACAGTTTTGGTACCCAACACTGAAAAACCTTTCTCTGGAGCCCCCTTGGGTTTTACCTCAGACTCCGAACCTTCTGTCCCAACACCAGGGTCAAGTTCTGCACTCCCATGTCAAAACTCTCAGCCTGGCTGCCTGGTTAATCCAGGGTCTATGATTCATTCTCTCCTACCCAAGCTGGTTATGGATGTCATTTTAGAAGCCAGACGTCCTAGCACTAGAAAATCTTATGCAGGAAAATGGAAAAGATTTTGCACCTGGATGCAGGCTCAGGATTTGGATCCTCTTATTCCTAACATTCCTCTGATTTTACTTTACCTGACAGACCTCTTACATAATGGTCTCTCTTTTTCTTCCATAAAGATACATGCCTCTGCTATTTCTGCTCATTATAAATACAGACCTTCCAATCTTTTCCCACCAGCACATGAGACAGTTTCTCAGAGGAGCTAAGAACTTAAGGCCCCCTAGATCTCCACCCATTCCTGCCTGGGATCTCAACTATGTTTTGGAAAAATTCACCTTACCTCATTTTGAGCCTGCTGCCACATCTGACATCAAGTTTTTATCTTGGAAGACAGCCATCCTGTTAGCTCTGACCTCTGCCAGGAGAGTTTCGGAGTTGCAAGCTCTCATGGCTGTGGAACCTTATATTATTAAGACAGGGTGTCTTTAAGGATTAATCCTACTTTCATGCCTAAGGTGGTTTCCAAAGTGGCTTTAAATCAAACTGTTCACCTGCCAACTTTTTTCCCCAGTCCTCAAAATAGGGGGGAAAGGATCTTGCATTCCTTGGATGTACACAGACAACTACGTTTTTACCTGGACAGACCCAAGGACATCAGGAAATCAGTGCAATTGTTTGTTTCTTATGCTTCAAGTTCCCAAGGTAAAGCCATTTCAAAACAGACCATTTCTAAATGGATTGCTCATGGAATCAGATTTTGTTATTCGCACCATGGAAAGCAAATCCCAGGGAGTATAAGGACTCACTCTACCAGAGCTGCTGCCACTTCAGCTGCCTTCCTCAGGGGAGTTCCTACCAAAGACATTTTGGAAGCTGCAACTTGGAGTTCAGTGCATACTTTTTCTAAGCACTACAATCTACCTCTCTACTCTAAGTCTAGGGCAGGCTTTGCTTCTGCAGTCTTGCAGGGCCTTTTAGCCACCCCCTCTACTTTATGACCACCTCCCTTTTATTCTGCTTTGGGATTCAACCCTACAGTCATGACTGCAACAGTGAAACACGATGAACATAGTACAGTTGTGTACACTTACCATAAATGTAGATGTTTGAGTGTCTTCACTGTTGCAGTCTGGGTTACCCTCCCTCCTGTCCCCTCTTATTTTTTCTTTTGTGTGGTTCCCTTCTTCTGAGGTGTATTTGCAAAGGGTATGGGATTTTACTCATTTTGGAACACCTGACATCTGGGGCAAGAAAAACTGGAGAACATGGCGTCGGCTGCCAGCTTTGTACTCCTGGCGCTCTGACGTCAGGGAGCATGGCTGAGCAGCCGACGCCGGACCCAGACTTTGGGATTCTGGCCGACCGAGGACTGCCTGCCGGCAGGGGAGAACCCTACAGTCATGACTGCAACAGTGAAGACACTCGAACATCTACATTTATGGTAAGTGTACACAACTGTACTTTCTGGACTTTCTGATTCACTCGTCAGGGCCTCTTCATCACTCCCTTCAGTCCCTAAAATTGACAGTTCCCAACATAGCCAGGTTCCATAACTTCTCAAACGAAACGCAACATATCTCAATATCTTCTCATAAATCCTCTACTAGGAAGTTGTACCTCAGGAAATGGAAGAGATTTTCCATATGGGCTTCTCAGAATAGTATTGACCCTTACCAAGCCTCTATTTCCGCTGTATTAGAATTTTTGACTGTGCTTTACAACAAAGGAGTGGCGGCAGCTACAATTCGTGTACAGCTTGCCGCCATATCTAATTTTCATCTTGGTACTGAAGGCTTTAACATAATGTCACACAAGCTATCCAAAGCCTTTCTCAAAGAGACTTTCCACCTTAGGCCACCAGTTAAATCCCCTTATACCCCCTGGAACCTAAATTTTATGCTCTCACGCATTATTCTCCCACCTTTTGAGCCAGCTTCTTCATGTGATTTGAAATTTGTGTCTTGGAAGACCATCTTTTTAGTAGCCATCACGTCTGCTTGAAGAGTCTCAAAACTACAAGCCTTGTCCATAAAACCTCAGTATTTGGTTTTTCATGTTGACAGAGTTTCACTGCGGACAAATCCTTCATTCATACCTAAGGTTTGTACTGAAGCTAACCTCAACCAAATTATAGATTTACTAGTGTTTTTCCCTAAACACACCAACAGTTTGGAGTATATGCTGCACAAACTTGATGTTCACAGACAGCTCAGATTTTACCTAGATGGAACCAAAGAATTCAGAAGATCTGAACAACTTTTTGTTTCCTTTTCAGATTTTAGAAAAGGTATGCCTGTAGCAAAAACAACCCTATCAAAATGGTTATCTGATTGCATCACTTTCACTTACTTAGCTGCCACTTTACCTCTACAACACAAAATTAAGGCTCATTCTACCAGAGCTGTGTCCACATCTTTTGCCTTTTCGGCTAGGCTACCAATAGACAATATTTGTGCAGCAGCCACTTGGTCAAAGCCTCATACCTTTATCACTCATTACAAAGTCGATAGGCCGACCAGGGACAGGGCTTCCTTTGGTTCTACTGTCCTGAAACATACTCCCATGAACCACCTGAGAAAGATGGTGCTTGGGATGCTACCCATCTGTAAGAATGAACAGGGAGGTAGAACAACTTCACATAAAGAAGTTATGCACTCACCATAACGTTCATGTGAGTTGTTCATCTCGCCTTGATTCTTACTTGCCACCCTCCTAACCCCTCCAGATTTTTTCGAGGGCCGCGATTCTAGTTTTGTCATGGTTGCTTTGTCTTACTATGGTTTTTACCTTAAGTGACAGAATGGCATATGGTATTATTAGAGGCAGCAAACAAAATCTGAGGTAACTCAAGGTGCATCATGGGATAGGGACTTGGCCTCGAGCTGTCTGAAGACCTTGAGCTTTGTAGTTGGCTGTCTCTGAGCCGAGGATCGGCTCCGAACCCATCTGTAAGAATGAAGGCGAGATGAACAACTCGCATGGAACGTTATGGTGAGTACATAACTTCTTTTTTTGTAAACTGGTAGTGTTCATTGGCATTTGCTGCTCGTCTTTCATGGGAGTCCCACAGCTGGTCCTTCTTCCAGCCACAAAAAAAAAAAAAAAAAAAAAAAGTTAAGCCTTTGCCACCACAGCAGGCTAGCAATTTGCCTTAACTGCAGGTGGGTGAGTCTGCTGTGGCAGTTTGTTGTACATCAGAACACTCATCATTTACCCCAAATCCCTCTGGTGTAGCACCTACAAGCTACTTTGGACAGGGGGTTAGCCATGTCCTCTGCAGCTGTTGGGGTCCTCTCAGTGATCAAGGGAGGGCCAATCTTATGGGTCCCAGGAGAGGGAACAGGGAATTTACCCTGTTCTGTCAGAATGCTGGGGGAGCTGCAGCTGCCATCAGTAACATAGTTGGACCCGTTTTTCCTGTGAAAAAGAAGCAGAAAACAAAGGACATATCTGAGCATTCTCAAGTTTCTTTGGGTATGAGCAGTTTACTGGGACTGGCTCAGGGTAACATTTAGGCTGTTGATCCTTCATGTAAAGTAGTTTCTGGTAAAAGAAAGAAGGATTCTGCTTTTCCTGAAGAGATTCAAGATTCTGGATCTGAACAGGAAGATGCAGGGATGGATTCATGTTTTCCCTCAGATTTCTTATCGACTCTCAGGAAAGCTCCATTTTTTATTCTCCCCTATGGGTGTTTCTCTAGCTCTTAAACTATTGCTAGAATGTCTTCAGTAGGAGAATACTAAGTGTTTTCAGTCCCTCAGAAAATACTAAGAGTTGTTTAAGAAGATTTTTTACAGATTCTACACCCTGTTCCTCCTGTTTTGTCTGCTTTAGGGGATGTGTGTATCACTGACTGCAGTTTTACTGTTAGTCAGCAAGCTGTCCATGAAGAAGGCCAAAGGTTTCTCAGTCTTTTAAAATTTTGTACACTATTCCCAAACCTGAACCAGCAGCTATAGCTCTAGTTGATCCCAGTACTATCCTTTTTGATAAGAATGAAAATATTATTGATAGAGATGGGGAAAAGTGCATACTTCTGCAAGTTTGATTTTTTTTTTTTCAGAATTTTGAATTTCAGGCTTGGAAATTAGTTTGTTCTGAGTAATTTTGAAAGTAAGACTTTTTTTTTTTGTCTGCAATTTCCTCATTTGAGGAGAGCTCTACTTTAACTAACTTTGTAACCTGTGCAGTACAAGAAGCTACTCCTTGTTTACAGTGTGTGTATGACTGTGTTAATACTACTTCCAGTGATGTGGCCACTGATACTATTTTGGGGAGGTTTGTATGGCTGCATTCTCAGAACCTCCCTGATGATGATAGAAATGTGCCTTTAAATTCTCCTGTGTCTAGAGATTTGGTGATATTCTTCGTGTTTCACTGTTGCAGTCATCACATTTGGGTTATCCCTGCCAGGGTAGCCCTCGGCCGGCCCGAATACCAGAGGCTTAGTATTTCTGCGTCGGTTGCTGTCACTTGAGGACTGACTTCAGGTCCTCAGTAGTATAAAGTAAGGCAGCCAACGCCATTACATCAGTCTCTCTTGCCGTGGAGCCCGAAGCAGAAGCAGTTCGCACGAGTCCCAGTCGGCCACTACCTGAGCTTTCATCTCCAAATTGAAGTTGAAGTCTTCTAAAGCCAAGTACCCCGTTGGGGATCCTTTTTTCTTGCACTAACCGATGTCTGAAAAAGTTAACAATTGTCTCGCCTGTGGAAAGCAAATACCACGTAGAGACTTCCACTCTTACTGCGTCTCTTGTTTAGGCCCAGGCCATGACGTCCCTCGTTGTCGCTTTTGTGTTTTATTCAATGCCAGAACTATCCATCGTCTGGCCCTTATTGTAGCCAGATGTTTTCGTTTCCAGTCTTCAAATTCCGATATGGCTTCGGTAAGCCATCCAACACCATCCAACAGCAGATATTCTGAAAAAAACGTAAACATAAAGACAGAGACTGCACAGGTCCAAATCTACCGACGACACTTCCGTTAAGCTAGTCGTCAGTCCTCTGGTACCCGGTGAGGAGCTTTTGCAGGCCCTGATGCCCGCTTCTGTTGATTTGCAGGCCACTACCGAGACCCTTTTGTATGCCGCAAAACTCTTCTTAGATCAAGGATCCTGCAGTTGTCTCTACCTTGGATGGGTCCGGAGCCGCTGAGCAGGCACCGGCTTCCAAGGAAGTCCTTCACACTACCGAATCTCTACACAAACTGATGTCTTCTTTCGTGACTACCATTCTTTCAAAAATGAACCACCAAGTTTTTTAGGCCCAGGGTTCGAACCACACCCAAGAAACCGACCCACTCTCAGGCGCCTGCTACCTTGCTTCAGTCTCAAATGCTTAAAATGGCAGAAGACCTTATCATGCTGATCGGGGAAGCCAAGCTACCCCCTCAAAAAGGAAAATAGATCTCTCCCCTGTAGTTTTGTCCGAACAAGAGTCAGATGAATCTGATGCATCTGACTATGAAGACATGCAACCCCTCTCCACTTATGAGGATTCTGATGCAGAGGACTCCATGCCTTCAGCCTCTTCCCCCAGAGGATTTTTCCTTTGGGGAAACCCTGCATACTTTAAGGGAGCATTTCCAGTGGGAGAGTCAGGACTACCCTCAGTCTAAAAAGAGACTCGGGGAATTCTTAGATATTCCGCAACACAGAACCTTGGCCATCCCCCCAGTCCTGGATGCTGTGGATGATGTTTTCCTTGAATCCACATAGACTCCAGACACCCTCCCTCCTGCTCCCAGAAAACCAGATGGGTACTGTAGAGTCCCTGACTCGCACAAATATTTTTTTAAAACTCCAACAGCTGACACTGAGGTAATTTCTCAAGGTCCAAAAGGGATTAAAGCAACCTCTGCTAAGAATCCCACACCCTCCGACAGGAATTCCCGGGCATTGGACAGATGGGGTAAAAAAAGTATACACCTCAGCTACTCTTGCTATAGGGGCACTGAATTGTCAGTTGCATATGCTGAAATTTCAGCAACATATCCTGGAACTCCTTAAACAAAAAATGTCTTCCCTTCCTGCTTGGACAGAATCTAAAGATTTACAAGACTTAATGCATTCTGCAAGCCAAGTAACTAAACACGCTTTGCACTGTGGTTTTGACGCCCTAGAAGCTTCTTGCAGGGCAGCAGTCACTGGATCTGTCATTAGAAGACATGCATGGCTTAAGGGACAACACCTGCCAGACCATGTCAAATCTAAATTGTTGGATGCTCCCTTGCACAAAGATAACGTATTTGGCACTAAGACAGACAAGGTCTTAAAAAAGATGGAAGAAAAGGCAAAATCTATGCAAGCAGTTGATTATTTCTTACAAGTCCAGCCCCCTAGGTTCAGCAGGCATTGTCCCTCCAAGCATTGGTCCTTTCCTGCTCCGAGTAGACCAGCCCTGCTTAGGCTTTGTGGAAACAGACCACCCAGACAGCAGCCCCAGGGAATGCAGAGATCTAAGCAGTGGACTACCTATAATTCCTTGCCTCAGAAAGGAATTTCTTTGGTGGGCAACAGCATGCTCCCACAACAAGGGACTGCCCTTCTCCCCACCCCCCCGCCACCCAGACCCTCGCCACAGATGCATCAGACTATGCTTGGGGTGCACACCTGGACGGCAGGTGCATACAGGGCCAGTGGAGCCCTCAGGAAATTCCTCTGCACATCAATCTAAAAGAGATGATGGCTGTGCAGCACACCTTGATAGCTTTCAAATCCAGAGGTTCTCCTGAACAAAACAAACAACACCATTGTGATGTAGTACATCAGCAAGCAGGGAGAGACTCACTTCTACCCTCTATGCAGGCTGGCTATGTCCCTTTGGCTCACAGCCTCTTCCATGCAACTACACCTGTTAGCACAATTCCTACCACACTCTCTCAACTCTCTGGTAGACCAATTAAGCAGAAATCTTCTTGACCCACACGGGTGGCAACTCAACAGAAGAGCCTTCACCCTAATAACTCAGAAATGGAGAACTCTGAAGGTTAACTCGTTTGCCTCACACACCAACCATCAGCTCAGAAAATTCTGCACAAGGGAGCATCACTGCATGGCTTGCAAAGTGATGCCCTGTCCTTCCCCTGGGTCATTCTATCAGTTTATGCCTTTCCTCCTCTACCTCTCACCCCCAGGGTACTGCTCAAATTAAGGGAGGAAAAAACAAGGACCATTCTTATAGCTCCAGACTGGCCCTGACAACACTGGTACCCCTTGCTGCGCAGCCTGCCCCGCTGCCCCCATGGCATCTTTTTCAGATTCCAAACCTCCTGACCCAGAGGGAAGAGGAATTCATGCATCCCAAATTGCAGACACTCAGTTTGGCAGCTTGGCTTATTCCCTAACCCCGAACCGATCTGCCATTCTAAGTAAACAGGTTCTGGATGCTGTCCGTGAGGCCAGATGTCCTAGCACCAGAAAGTCTTATGCAGATCAATGGAAAAGGTTCTGCAACTGGATCCAGGCTAAGGGAGCCAATACGGCACAGTCCTCCATCCCTCTCATCCTGGATTACTTATCTGACCTACTACACAGTGGTCTCTCTTTCTCCTCTATAGAAATTCACGCCTCTGCTATTTCTGCTCATTTTTCCACTGAGCAGTCCCTTTTCTCACGCCCTTTGATCAAACAGTTCCTCAGAGGGGCTAGCAACTTGAGGCCCCCCAGAAGGGCACCAACACCAGCTTGGGACCTTAACTTTGTCTTGGAAAAGCTCACCCTGCTCCCTTTCGAACCAGCTTCTTCTGCAGAGCTAAAATTTTCTCTCCTGGAAAACAGCATTCTTTCTGGCCATTACTTCAGCCATTAGAATCTCTGATCTGCAAGCACTCATGGCTGTGGAACCCTTCATCATCTTCTATGCAGGCAGGGTATCCCTCAGAACTAACTCATCCTTCATGCCCAAGGTGGTGTCCAGTGTGGCTCTCAACCAATCCCTTCATCTGCCCACCTTCTTCCTTAATCTCCAGAACAAAGGGGAAAAGATGCTTCACTCTCTAAATGTACACAGACAGCTCAGATTCTATCTGGACAGGACTAAATTAAATCCTTCCGAAAGTCTGACCCAATTGCTGGTTAACTTTATTACAGGGGCAGAAGGCAAAGCCATCTCCAAGCAAACCATTTCCAAATGGATAGCACACTGCATCCATTTCTGCTACAAAGTACATGGAAAGCCTCCCCCCAAGGGGGGTCAGTTAGGATACACTTCACCAGAGCAGCCTGCACCTCTGCAGCTTTCCTAAGAGGAGTCCCCACCAGGGACATTCTTGAGGCTGCCAACTGGACATCACACTTTTTCCAAGCATTACCACCTGCCTCCCTTCTCCCAGTCCAGGGCAGGGTTTGCCTCTGCAGTCTTGCAGGGCATCCTAGCCAGCCCCTAATTTCCTTGACTGCCTCCACCCATTTCTTCAGCTTTGGGAATCTACCCAAATGTGATGGCTGTAACAGTGAAACATGAAGAACATAGTACAGTTGTGTACACTTACCATAAATTTAGATGTTCCGAGTGTATTCACTGTTGCAGTCCTGGTTTCCCTTCCTCCAGCTCCCTTTATTCTCTCTTTCATTACAAGGGACATATTGGTATTTATTTTCTACTGGTGGGGTTCTTCCACCAGAACCTGGCCTCCTACTTCGGGGGCTCCTGACAGGTTAGGGCAAGAAAAACTGATGTAATGGCATCAGCTGCCTTACTTTATACTACTGACGACCTGACGTAAGTCCTCAAGCGACAGCAACCGACGCAGAAATACTAAGCCTCTGTTATTCGGGCCGGCCGAGGGCTACCCTGGCAGGATAACCCAAATGTGATGACTACAGCAGTGAATACACTTGAACATCTACATTTATGGTAAGTGTACGTAACTGTACTTTTGCCACCTCTGCTGCAGAGGTGATCAAAATGTGTGATGGAAAAGGGAAAGCTGATCCAGGAAATCTCTAAGATTTTGCAGCCCTCCTTTTCCAAATTTTCCAAGGGATTTTATGTCTCCTCCTCCTCTAATTTTGGCAAAAAGCATAAAAAACACTTTCAACAAACTACATATAAGTAGATATTTAAGATGAAATGACAAGCGGGTGACAAAAAGTCTTGAACCTCCCAAAAACCAAGGACGGACCAATAAGTCTGACTAGTTGAGACCTTGTGACTCACACAGTGACCCCTTTTTCCTTCCAGAAGCTCTGAAGCTCTATTTTCTGTTTGGCAACAGTTTCAGACAAATGGGTTCCAAAAAATCATTTTTCAAGGTTACAAATGGCATTGGGAGGTAATTTCTCTTTTTCAAGGAGTCATTCCTCATCCTCCTGATCAGGCTCTGTTTCCACTGGTTCTTCATCGCATGCTGTTCCATGGGGTGGTAGAATTAGTTCTTCCTTCCCAAGTGGGGAAGGGTTTTTATTCATGGATGTCCCTGGTGCCAAAGAGAGAAAATTCTTTGAGACTAGTTCTGGAACTTTCTTTTCTAAACCAGCTTGTGATAGTACACAAATTCAAACTGATGTCACTTCATAACTGGTCATCTCTTCTTCCTCTTTCAAGTTTCCTGGTGACACTAGAATTAAAAGATGCCTGTTACATCCCTGTTCATCCAGACTTCAGGTGTTTCTTGTGGTTTTGTGCATCTCTACCACATTATCATTTCTCTGCCTTACTCTTTGGGCTGTCCACTGCTCCAAGAGTGTTCACAAAGTGTCCATCTCCAGTTATAGCACATTGCAGGCTATCCACATTTTTCAATATGTAGACCATTTGCTTATCTTTGCAAAGGTTTTTTTTCAAATTGACAGGAATCTCTCTGGGTGAGAGAGCTCTTGTACAAGCTGGGGTTCCAAAACAGCATTCAGAAGTATTTCTTGACTCCTTCATGTAGGATTATATTCCTGGGATATGAAATTAACACCTCAGTTCAAAGCACTTTTCTTCCACAGGAAAAAATCGATCGATATCTAGATCTGTTACTAAGGTTTTCCACTCGGACTTCGGTCACTGAGAGGGAATACCTCAGGATTTTGGGTCTCATGGCATCTATGATTCTCATGATACTTCTGGCAAAAGTCCACATGAGAAAGATACAGTGGTATCTGAAATCTTTTTGGTCCCAGCATCAACATCCTTGATGATTTCAAATCCCAGTACTGGGGTTTGTTAGAAGAGAAGTCATTTGGTGGAGACAACAGATATCCTTAAATCCATGTCTTCCCTTCTCCTTCCCTGCTCCAAAGCAGTCGGCCACCACAAACATCTCAGACTTTGGTTGAGGAGCAGTTTGAGGAAGGTAAAAGAGCAGGGCATGTGGTACACCAAGGACAGATGCAGGCACATACATATCAAGGAGATACTTGCCCTGATCAAGGTACTCAATTGTCTGAACCATCTTTGGTTCATGGGACCTATTAAAGTGGTCGCAGACAGTACCACAGTCCTCTGGCGCTTCAGTAAGCAAGGGAGAACCAGGTCACCCCTTTGCAGACTAACCATGTTAGCCTGGGCTATAGCTTCACAGAAAGTCTCACTCTACAAGCGTCTTACATTCTGTCATAGCAAAATTGTGTGGCAAACAAGTTGAGCAGGACCTGGGCAGACTCTCCCAAATGGTAAGTAATGAGGGGTCTTCCAAGATTTGATGCATTCCTCAAGTAGACCTCTTTGCCTCCTCTCTGAACAATCAGCTGGCAGGATTCTGTTCTAGGACTCCTTGCAAGAAGGCCTGGAAGACGGGTGTTGTTTTTTTTTCCCCTTGTCAGCAGTGTTCCTGTGTGCTTTTCCAGCCTTTACACTAGTACCCAGGGTACTTAAAAGATTCAGTAGGAATCCCCCCAAGATCATTGTTGACTCCCTTCTGGCACAGGCAGCCTGGTTCTTCTTTTTTAAACGGCCTGGGGCAGTTACTACAAGCTTCTTCAGACTGGATCTACTCGCACAAGAAAAAGGATGTTTGATGCCCTGACAATCGGCTTCATTTGACTACCTGGACGATAAGATCTTAATTCTTTTTAGGCCCTGGTTTACTGAGGACATGCAGTAGTTACTAATGGAGGCAAGAAGGCCTGCCGCTAGAAAAACATGTATTAGCAAATGGAAAAGGCTTTCTAGCTGGTGCCAGCAACAGAACCAGCACCCATTCAGGGCTATTTGTTCTTTGTTTTTACAATATTTGTGAGTTAACACCTTTATTGAAGTAGCAATTAAAACATAGGCAAACATACATTTATATAAAAAAAAAAACAAATCATGTTAGTGTTCAGCTTCAAACATTGTACTTTTTTTTATAGAATTGTCATCAATGCCAGCGTTACATAAATCCAACAGTTTCTGCCTTCCCTTAAATCTTCCCTCCAAAACTTTATTCTGCATGTATTGTTCCCACAACTTCTATTTTTTCTGTGTAATTTGCTCCTGTTTTTTTCAAGTGTTCTCACTTCCAGTTCATTTTTGTCTGTTGCAGTATTCACTCCTTCAAATGTCCTATGTCCTTTATGCCCATAGATCCTCCTCTTTCAATGCAGTTTCATATCAGATTGTTTACGAGAGGGGTTTTGCATTATAGCCTCCAAGAAAACCAGTGATCCCTCATTGGGATCTTAATTTTGTGTTAGAGTAGCCAGCACTTGCTACGTTTGAACCACCTTACCTGTCCGACTTGAGGTTCTTAACATGGGAAACGGTTTTGCTGATTGCTCAGACCTCTATACGAAGGGTATCTGAGTTGCAAGCTCTTATGGGGAGTCATCTCCATGTCCTTTTCCTTGGGGACAGGGTTTCTTTGAGAACTAATACTCCTTTTATGCCTAAAACATTGTCCAAGTTTATTTTAAGCCAAACTATTGACTCATTCTTTTTCATGACCGTAAAACTGAAGGAGAAAAAAATCCTCTGTAGCTTGGATGTTCAGAGCCAACTCCGATACTGTTTTGACGGAACTAAATCTTTCAGATCTTCAGATCAGTTGTACATTTCCTGTGATGGTAAATCTTTCAGATCTTCAGATCAGTTGTACATTTCCTGTGACGGTAAATCTTTCAGATCTTCAGATCAGTTGTACATTTCCTGTGACGGTAAGGAGACGGAACTAAATCTTTCAGATCTTCAGATCAGTTGTACATTTCCTGTAACGGTAATTCTTTCAGATCTTCAGATCAGTTGTACATTTCCTGTGACTGCAAGGAGAGGGGACAACCTATGTCAAAACGGACTATTTTCAAATTATTTTTTTATGGCTATTACCTTATGTTATACTCACCATACCAGACCTATTCCAGGCAGGGTCAAGGACCACTCAACCGGAGCTTTGGCTTCATTTATGAATTTTTGACAAGGGTTAGATTCTAGACATATTCTAGACACTGCTACTTGGTCCTCTGTAAATACTTCTTCAAAGCACTGTAAGCTTGATTCCTCTCTAGGTCCAGATCAGGTTTTGCTAGGAACTTGGACACCTCTCCTTCCACCTCCCAAATGTAGTTGGCTAAGGTAATCTAGCCATATAGCTAAGGCTACTGCAGCAGTGATCAGTGTGATTGAACGCAAGTACAGTTGTACAAGTAAACTTACCTTAACAGTAAATGTTCAAATGATCAGTGCTGCAATAGCTACTGCTTACCTCCATTCCCCCTTGTGTTTTTTTTTTTTTTTTTTTGGTGTGTGCTTTATGCCAGGGTGCAGGCATTAATATTTTGTTTTTAGCATTGTCCTTTCAGGGCTCAGCCTTCCTCTGTATTGTGGGCAGAAAACCTGTGAAGGACTTTGCATCCAGATTTTTTTTTTAGTCACAGTAGACAGTTTTTAGTAGACAGTTTGGATGCGTGGAAGGTGCCGTGAAACTTTGTAATCTGGATGACTGTTATTTTCTTGGAATGATACAAACCATATAGCTAAGGTTACAGCAGCAGTGATCACTTTAACATCTAATGTTATGGTGAGTTTACTTGTACAACTGTACTTTCCTCCTTGGGATAGAGGTATATATAAAGAAAGGCTGGGATTTAGTGCAGTTATCTGATGAAGTCTGTAATAGGATGAAAACGTATGGGGAGAACAGCGTTAATGTGATTGTTTTACGTGGATGTCATTTTTACACTTGTTCCAGTTCGTTTTACTAGCGTTTTGAGAGGTGGATGAATAAAACTGTGTTTTCGCCAAAAGACTTTCCAGTATTTCCATACCACTTTGGATTTTTTAGTTGATTTGCGCTTCCACTTCATTCTGGTTTACTTGTACAACTGTACTTTCCTCCTTGGGATCTCAGTTTTATCTTGATAATGCCTATGCATTCTCCTTTTGAAACTGTTGTTACTGAAGACCTCATATATCTCCTTGGAAAGCATTGTTTGTCATAGCAATATTGTCTGCATTGGGGGTGTCAGGGCTGCCTGCCGTCTCTCTTTGCCATTCTTTTTAACATCTCACAAAGGCAGGATGTTTTTACAAGCTAACAGTCTTGAAACCTGAAGTAGCTTTGGAGTTGAATCTTAGTCGATTTAATCTTCTAGTTTTTTCCTAAATATTCTAGCAGAGGTGAATATAAACTTTACTCTCTGGATGCTCACAAAGAAACGTAATAAAATGTCTTATTTTATTACATTTTCATAAGTGTTTTGTCCACATAGCCCCTGTATGGTACAGGCTGTCTCATAGCACAAGGAATGACCAAGGCTGCTGTCCTTTCCAAGGCCAAGCTTTCATCCCCAATAGTAACAGCTACTTCCCCAAGGTATACTCCACTGGTTGTACTTCCCATAAGGTATATTCCACAGGTTGTAGTTCCCAGGTTAGCCCTGACTGGGTTCTACTACTACACACTAACAGATCTTCCAGATGCAGTTATTGGTTTAACTGATCCTCCATGTGAGAAAGTAACATTGAGTTTAGGCTTGTAGTCTAGTCATGTTTATACCATAATAACTTGCAAGTGAGACTGTTTAATCCAGGTAATGTCTGTTAGTTCCTGACTACAATACTGTGAAGGTATTCCCGTGCTCTACCTAAAGGCACGTTACTCATTTCAAAATTCAGAACCCACTGTTAGACACGCATTTGCCAAGATCAGCATGTTAGAACTACCCAATTTCCAACACAAAACCAGGGATTTTGGAATCGTACAGTGGGAGTCAGCCACTGGCATTCCCATTGGCTAGGCTAGACTTGTGGGTCCCCTGTATAGTGAAAGAGCTGAAGAATCTGCCAACATCTTCAACTTGGTATTCTCATCAATTTGTCTACTTAACCTTTGCTAAAAGACATGATCTGTTACCATGTTGAAGTACCTTCCTAACCGCTAGTATTTCCGGTCATAGAAGGATTGTTTTATTGCTAGTCTCCTTCCCTTTCAGTAGCTGTTTCATGTCAGCATTGCTTAGCTTCTTGACGATACAGCGCACAAGGTGCTTCTCATCCTGAATGTGTTGGGATAGCACAGTTCCCAAAGCTATCTCAGATATACTGGTATGCAAGATAAAATCTTTGTAAAGTCTAAAATTATTGATACAGGTTCAGAATATAGGATCCTTTTTTTTTTTTTTAGTTCATTGAATGTTCTGTGTTTCAAGAGACCATTTGCACATTGACATAATCCATTTGTGAGAACTGTCAAATAGGTCATAATAAAAAAAAATTAGGCACAAAACATTTTTTTCAATAACTAGTCCAAGAAAGGCCTTCATATGTTTCTTACTGCAGAAGGCCTGTACCCTCCTGTCTATTTTTCAATTTGAGGTCTTACCACCCCTCGTCCTATGAGGTACCCAAAGAAAGTTGGCCTTCACCATACCCAGTTTACTTTTCTTAGCATTTAAAATTGTTTGTTTATCTTATGGTTTCTATTATAGTATGCACGTCAGCTAAGTGAGATTCCCAGTCCTCTTAATGAATGACCACATCAGCCAGCCATGCCTTAGCATATTAGAAGTGAGCATTCAGTGTTTCATCCATCCATCAGCCTTTGAAATGTGGCAGGGGTTCGATGTGGGCCAAATGGTAACACAGTGTACTGAAACAGACCAACAATAGTTATGAAGTTTTTTTTTTTCTTTGATAGAAGGGGTATGTTGTATATTCCAATATCCTTTACCTGGTATCTGACCTTTCTTAAGCTATCGGCTCATTAATTGCGGGCAATAGGATAGCTGTCAAAATTTGTAATACAGTTCATCTTCCTAAAGCCATTACATTCTGATACAGCTATCATGTTTATGGACCAGTTCTATGGTCCTCTCCAGTCATGCCTTTTAGGGTTGGTGTGACATCCCCACTCTGGGCCAGTAATCAAGGAGCCTCCGTCCTCACCACTGATACTGGAGAGGAATGTTCACTTGGAATAAAAATGGATACACCCAGTATATTTCCAGATGCAGACCTCTCTAGAGGTCTAGGTCTGTGTCTCCCCAGGTCCCCCAGTAAGGCTGCCCACAGCTGTAGAGTGAAGTCCTCAGTCGAGTGTCCAAGCCAAGTCCTCCACTACTCTATCTGTGATACCATTGCTTTGTGTCCCTGTTTCAAGTAGCTGCTGCACAATCTCTTTGAGATTTAATTTGCACGCACACGCACACGCACGCACACACACACACACACACACACACACACACACACACACACACACACACACACACACACACCTGAGATAGGCTGGCACAGATTGCCTGCTCTACCAACGTTTCCCAGACTATAAGGTAGGTTCACTGCCACTAGTCAGTTACTGTAAGGCTCTTAAAAAGAATATCCAATTATACTGAGTGAAACTAATATTAATGCAAATGCTAATGTCAACCAAACAGCCAGGCTTTCAGGAGTGGCCACAGTTAGCACCAAATACATACATGCAAATCCCATCAAAATATTTTCTAAAAGGACCAGCCACAATGAAAAGTTTAAATATGTTTAGTAATAAAAAAAAATAACACAGTTGGAAAGATTCACACAGTTACAGAAAAACAATAGTTAACTATTCTCACTATATTTTCCTGACTGATTTAGCAAATTACTGTTCCTACTTACTAAATAGAGCAAGGCAAGATGAAGTAGGTGAGGGATCCTTCTATGTCTGGTTCCAAGAAATAGACTGCTCAGTCTGACTGAGAGACTTCTCAGTATAATAGCTAAATATTGTTTCTGGGATAGCGTACCAAATGACATCATATCTGGTCATCTGACTCTGTTTCCCACATTATCACCAACACTAGAAGCTGTCATGATTTTAGCACCTTTGTGTTACCATACACACACAGCTTTGCTCTGATCTGCTGCAGCTCCTAGAAGTCATAAAACAATTTCAAACCTCTCACTTTCCGGAGTAGTAATGAGTAGTAATTAGCTCCCTGCTCGAGACATTAAAGAAGGCTTCCTAATACTTGGCTTTCCAGACATATTTTTGTCTCTGCAACCTGAACTGTAAGATACAGTCTTTATGGTCTAATTTAATTTCAGCTATTTAGCTGAGACTGCGATTTAATCCCTTTTCTTCTAGTATCCTCTGTTAAAACATACACATTTAATTCAGTTACAATACAGTCAGGACCCACTGTGGTACATTTTTAACACAGGCAACTTTACAGATACATTTTCAGCAGAAATATCTGTGCAAGTCAGTTTTATATTCAAATGACATTTAATTCTTTACAAAATTCCAGCTAGCTGTGCTGACATATGTTATATATCCACCACCCTACTTCTCCTGGCATAGCTAGCAGTACCTCTTATCATCGCAGTTGGTGTAATGGTTAAGGTACAGGGTTTTAGCCTCACATTTGAAAGGAAAGTTGGCTAGGCTTAAAATGACCCTTGAGGGCAGCTAGCCTAGTACTTGTCTGTGAACCTTTGAGATTCTATTTGCATAGGTCAAAAACTGTTATAGAACAGGTAACCACCTTATTTTCTTTGCCTCCAACAGGCTATTTCAGAAAAGGATTGTATTCCTTACTGCTGTGTTTCTAATAATAAGACTGTTTCAGGCAAACATTGAACTTGTTCATCCAGATCCATTGGTATGTCCTTGACTTTCTTTGGAAACTCATCAGTTGATATTTGTACTGCTGTGAGATGGTCTTCACTGCATACTTTTGCAAACCACCATAAGTTAAGTGTGATCACAAGGTCCATATCTTTCAAGACCGCCATCCTTCTTGGGTGGTATCGCAACATATTACAAAAACATACAACTGTGGACTCCTTCCTTCTTTTTATTACATCCTGTACCATGTGCTTACTGTATGTCAGCAAAATGTGAAATTTCTGATCATTGACTTTTTCTAGTCATTCCCTACTGCTGAAAATGTAGAGGCATGTTTAACATAACTGTTAGTCATAGTATCTTTTTTAATCTCCAGCATATCTCATCCTCTATCAACAAACCTTAACTAATTCATCCTTTTGCTTATTCAGTATTCCATCATTTAAGTCAAGATACAAGTAACAGCTGTTCTTTATTTTGTTTTTAAACAAGAAGGGCAGGTGCGTGTTTCTACACACGTATTTTTCTTCACCTCTTACTTGCATAGTAGAAGTATGTGCTCGCACTTCATGTTTAAAAGCCTAGTAAAGGAACAGATGGGTATATCTTGACTTAGTACTAATTGTGGAATATTGAGTAAGCAAGTGGATGGTACATTTTTAGTGGGAGGGAATAATCATGAAAGTCAAGAATGAACAGAAATTTTGCATTTCACTGATGTACAATAGCATGCATATATGGTGTAGGATGTAACAAACCCTGGCATATTTAAAAAAAAAAACAAAAACTTGGAAGCAGGTTATGAGTTGTATAGAAAGCACAAAATCCTAAAACAAAAGCTGTGTTATAAAGAACAACATTTTCCTAAGGATAAAAGACATAGTGGAAGGAAGGGGACATACTGTTGCACCAAGTATTTTTTTTTGTAAGTTTGTTAAAGAAAAGTATTTTGAATATCCAATAATGAAGAATGTATATGAATATCGAACATATAGGGTATCACGGTCTGCACATGTAATATGTATTGCAAAATGCCAAAAATGTCCATGCAGTATGTGGATCAGACACTTTTAAATTGGTCATACAAGTGAGCGAGTGTGTGATATGTTAGAACAGTTGTGGCAGGGCTAGCTATCTGATGGTGTAAACCTTTGCTTTAGATGGTTGTTACTACTACTTGTGCGAAAATGGGAAAAGGGGTTATGGATGGATGAATGACTAAGGAACCGTCTGTCTGATTTCAGGAGCCAGATTACAGTTAATGCATTACAGAAACATGCCAGAGACCAGTGAACAGCATTCCTTTATATAAACATGTCAGAGACCAGTGAACATCATTCTTTTAAGTATGCTATCCTAGAAGTAGTAAATACAAAAAAAAAAAATGAAAGAAGGTGATATGAAATTAAGTTTAGAAAAAAGGAATATAAATGGATAAATGTGCTGAGAGCAGATACAATTTTCAGCTGTGAGTGATGCTGTCAGTTTAAAACCTGTAGTCAAACTGAGTCATGTGATGCAGAATAGTTTATAAAAGTATGGTGATAGGCTAGTGTGCTCTAAATAAAAACTTGAAAAAGCACATTTACGAAAGCTGTTTGAAGCTCTTTTTTGTGGAATAAAGATTGTGTTAGGTAACAGTGGTGTGTTCTTCCGTGGTACAAGTAGTTTTTTGTTGTTACGAGTATGATCAGTGCGAGGACACTCTAGGGATTCTCAGTGGGAGTAGATGTGCATCAGGGTTCAGCTCTGAGCCCACTGCTATTCATATTTGTGATGGACTACATTAGCTAACCAGGTGGAAGGGACAGCTCTGCTGTATACAGGTAATGTGGCATTACAAATGAACTGTGACAAGAATTTCAGCAAATGATAGAGGAATATAATGCAAAACTGAAGCCACTTGGTCTGAAACGAAGTACAGAAAAGACAGTTGTCATGGCAGCAAATAGATATCAGAAGAACCTGACAATTAAGATGGAAAGGAAAACAGTGACTAGGTTACCTGCTTTAAGTACCTGGGAAGGGTGGGTACGAGACAGTGGTGTGACCAGTACTACTGTCTGGTGCACTGGTGTGACCAGTACTACTGTCTGGTGCACTGGTGTGACCAGTACTACTGTCTGGTGCACTGGTGTGACCAGTACTACTGTCTGGTGCACTGGTGTGACCAGTACTACTGTCTGGTGCACTGGTGTGACCAGTACTACTGTCTGGTGCACTGGTGTGACCAGTACTACTGTCTGGTGCACTGGGGTGACCAGTACTACTGTCTGGTGCACTGGGGTGACCAGTACTACTGTCTGGTGCACTGGGGTGACCAGTACTACTGTCTGGTGCACTGGTGTGACCAGTGCTACTGTCTGGTGCACTGGTGTGACCAGTGCTACTGTCTGGTGCACTGGTGTGACCAGTGCTACTGTCTGGTGCACTGGTGTGACCAGTGCTACTGTCTGGTGCACTGGTGTGACCAGTGCTACTGTCTGGTGCACTGGTGTGACCAGTGCTACTGTCTGGTGCACTGGTGTGACCAGTGCTACTGTCTGGTGCACTGGTGTGACCAGTGCTACTGTCTGGTGCACTGGTGTGACCAGTGCTACTGTCTGGTACAGCAAGCTGGGCAGTGAAGACAGAGCAGCTGCAGAAGCTAGAGGTGATGGAGATGAAGTGCCTGAGGTAGGTGATGGGATGTACCCTGTGGGACAAAGAAATGAGGATGTTGGAGCAAAAGCTCATGTAACTCCGATTACAGAGAGGGTCAAAGAGAACAGGTTACAGTAGTTCAGGCCCATGTGCAGAAAAGCAGAAGAAATCTGGTGAATATGATTTGAGGGAGGGAGAGAGGAAAAAGGCAAATGGGAATGAGGACATCCAGCAAAGAGATGATGGAGTGTGCAAGGAAAAAAGATTTGTAACAGTCAGATATGACTATCAGAGAAGTTAAGAAAGTGACCTGAATCGAGAAAGGTGTTGACATTTGATGCAACACCTCACCCATTGTAGAAAATTGGGGAGGAGGAGGAGTGTATGCTGCCTATAGTTAAGGGTATGTATAGTTATTCCCCTGCTGCTATATATAATCTACTGACAAGCTTGATTTGCAGAAGAGAGGGACGTGATGGGCATTATGGAGGTTTGAGGAAAAGCTTGAGCTGTGGAAAAAGCCAAGGGTGCTGAGTGTACCACCTGCAGCAACCAGTCTTTCAGGTTAAAGTAGACAGAAATGGATCGTAGCTATCTACCATTGTGGTGAATACAAAACTGTCTTTCTGTGGAAATGAGACGTTGTTGAAAAATGTATGATTGTAGAGTAGTTTATGCATTGGCACATTAATGAGTGTGACGGGAGTGAAATAAAGTAATGTATGTGATAAGTTAAGAATATATAGCTGTCTTATTAACTTCAAGCTGTAGTTCTGAACATTTTTAATTCTCACTGTGTCTTGTTTACTTTCTTCCCTTTCTTTTGCTGTGCCCTGGGAATGCTGACAGTTGGCCCTGTTTACATCAGGTATGTTGTCTCTTACTTTTTACTTAATGTTTCATCAGCTTGTGTTGCACAAAACCCATAGGTCCTTTTTTTTTTTTTAAATCCTGCATTCCCTTCACAGTGTGGTTCTTAGCATGTTTCCTAGATTCATTTTCCCCAAGTTGTGTTTCACACAGCTCTGAAGAACAGTTCATTTCCATGCTATTGTTGTTAGTATGTTTATGTAGCTATTAACTGTACTAGTTGGAAGCTTGTTTTGTAAGATCAGTAGATCCTTAATCATTAGGTAGAAAGTTTGAGTAACCACAATTAGAGGTAGTGTTAGAAGGATGTTCATCGTGTTTCACTGTTGCAGTCCTAACTAATGGGTTATCTGGCTCCCGGTAGCCCTCGGTCGGCCAGAATACCAAAGGTAAGTAAAAATGACATGAGTTGCCTTCGGTTGTAAAGGATGTCAGGGCATCCGATACAAAAGGAGGTAGCCAACGTCACTTCCTCAGTCTTTCTTTCCGCGGAGCCCGAAGCAGAAGCTTTTCATGCACGAATGCCGGTCGGCAGTTTACCTTTGTTAGTTTCCAACTACAAGAGTTGAAGTCTACTACAGCTAAGTACCCTGTTGGGAATCATCTTTTTCTTGCTTTAACGAATGTCAGAAAAAGTTAATTGCCTTACCTGTGGAAAGCAGGTTCCCCATAGAGATTTTCATTCCTATTGCATTATTGGTTTAGGCCTTGACCACAACATTCCCAATTGTGATCTCGGTGCCTCCTTTAATCCGTATACTATCAGTAGTCGGGCTAAGATTTTGGCTAGGCATTTGAGTTTGACCTCAGTTCATTGGTATGGCATCCGCTGGTCTTCAGGCTTCAGATATTCTGAAGAAACTTAAGGATAAGGACCGTGACAGGCCTCAGAAAGCTAAGTCTTAGGATGATGTTAAGTTGGTCATCAGTCAGACGGTAGCCAGCGAGATGCCTTTGCAGTCCCTGCAGTCCGCAGATGTACAACCGCAGGCCTTGATTATGTCTGAGTCCCTTAGGCCTCGGCCTCCATTTTGCCTTCTGACCTGTCGCCGGTCACCTCTTCTGCTGGAGCCGGTCCGCTAAGCTGACTCCAGTGTCAGAGGCCTCTGTTTTGCATTCTGACAGCAAACTTCTTTCTTTGACTTCTGCTGCAACTTTGGTTGCCAGGCCTCCCAAGTCCTTCAGGCTTGCAGGTAAATCTTGCATTCGTAAGCCTGTGAAAAGGCAAATGTTCTTAGTGTTTCACTGTTGCAGTCATCACATTTGGGTTATCTGCTTGCAGTAGCCCTCAGTCGGCCTAATTAACAAAGTCTTGGGTCCTGCGTCTGTTGCTGTCTCGTCTTCCGTGACGTCAGGTCATCAGGGGTATAAAACATCCAGCCGATGCCATTACATCTGTCTTTCTTGCCGTGGGGTGCCCGAAGTAGAAGCAGTTCGCAGGTGTCGGTTGGCCGACTCCTGAAATTTTCGTTTTCGAGTTTCAGAACCGAAATCTTCATCTAAAGCTAAGTACCTCATTGGGGAAACTTTTTCTTGCTCTTTACCGATGTCAGTAAAAGTTAATAATTGCATTTCTTGTGGAAAGCAAATACCTCACAAAGATTTTCATTCGTACTGTATTCTTTGCCTAGGCCCTGACCATGACGTACCTTGCTGTCAGTTTTGTGCCTTATTTAACCAACGCACTATCCGTCGTCTGTATATTTACACTTCGAAATATTTTGGTTCTCTGTTCACTTATCCAGAAATGTCGTTAGTAAGCCATCCGACTACTGGCATTCCGAAAAAAAATGCAAAGATAAAGACAGAGACAGGCCACCTAGGTCCAAAGCTGCCGCTGACGCTTCTCCTAAGCCAGTTCGCCGGTACTCAGTGAGGCGCTTTTGCAGCCCCGATACCTGCTACTTCTGATTTTCAGGCCTCTGCTGAGACCCATTCGGAGTCCGGTATGCCACGAGATGCTTCAACTGTGGAATATGCGGATGTCTCTACCTTGGATGGGTCTGGAGCCGCTGTGCAGGCACCAGCTTCTGAGGGTGTATTCAGGCCTACGGGCTTGCATATTAAACCAACACCTCCTTCTTCTTTAAGGCCTAAACCTCGAACCATGCCTAGAAAACCGACACCCAGGCTGCATGCTCAGGCCTCTATGCCTAAAAAACAAATAATAAGAATGGCTGAAGACCTTATAACTTTAATCAGGGGAAGACAACCATCCTCTTCTAAGAGACCTAGAACTGAATTTGTGTATGAATCTTCTGACCAGGATTCTGATTTTTTTGATTCTTCTGATGATCTGGATTTACCCTTATCTACTTATGAGGATTCTGATGCAGAGGACCCTATTCCCTCTGCTTCCCCTCCAGAGGATTTCTCTTTTGGTGAAACCTTGCACACTCTAAGGGAGCATTTCCACTGGGAAAGCCAGGATTTCTCTGATTCGAAAAAGAGGCTTAGGGACTTTCTTACTCCTGCCTCAACATAGGCCTTTAAGTATACCTCCTGTACTAGACATTGTTGATGATTCCTTTTCGGAATCTAGTTTGGCCCCTGATTCTTTGCCTCTTGCTCCCAGAAAACCTGACTGATATTGCAGGGTTCCTGATTCCCGCAAGTTCCTTTTTAAAAATCCTGTTGCGAATCCAGAGACTATTTCACAGGGACCCAAGGGCATTAAGGCTTCTACAGCCAAAAATCCTACCCCTTCTGATAGAGACTCCAGGGCGCTGGATTGATAGGGTAAGAAGGTTTACACTTCTGCAACCTTAGCCATTAGGGCCTTCAACTGTCAGTTTCATATGTTAAAGTATCAACAACATATTATTGGATTGCTTAAGCAGAAAATGATGTTGATTCCTGACTGTGCTGAAAATAAGGATTTACAGGATTTAATGCATTCTGCTGAACAGGTTGGAAAGCATACTTTTGCAATGTGGTTTTAATTCATTGGAGGCCTCTTGCAGGGCTGATATCACTGGGTCTGTACTCAGAAGGCATGCTTGGCTTAAGGAGCAATCTTTGCCTGATCATATTAAAGCTAAACTGTTGGATGCTTCCTTAAATCAGGACCACCTGTTTGGCAGCAAAGCTGAGGAAGGTCTTAAAAAGATAGAAGATGAAGCTAAATCTATGCAAACTGTTAAAGATTTCTTACAAGTTCAGCCTCCAAGATTTAGTAGGCATTGGCCCTCTAAGAATTGGTCTTTTCCTGCTCCTTCCAGGCCTTCTCAGTCCAAACCCAGACCCAGAAGAAACCCCAGATTTCAGTCCCAGAGTATGCACAAGACTAAGCAGTGGGGGGCTTCCGCTTCCAAATCTGGTAGTAGTAAGACCCCCCCCCCCATGGAAAACTGTCTCAATGACTTGACTTTAAAACTTCCAAGCACTTCTCAACTGACTGCTCCTTTAGGGGGAAAGATTGGTCTGCAGGCCAAAAACTGGGAACTCATTACCAGGACAAATGGGTTTTAAATATAGTGTCCCAAGGATACAGATTTCACTTCCACACATTACCAATGCCCAACGGTTGGCCAGATCTACCCCCAAATCAGTGGGCAGAGGCTCAAAAGCAAATACTCTCCCTTTTAAACATAAAGGCTATTCAAACTGTATCAGAGGAGGAAAAAGGACAAGGTTTCTACTCAAGACTTTTCCTGGTACCCAGGAAAGACAATTCATGGCGTCCTGTCCTGGACCTGTCCACTCTAAACACCTTTTTGGTGATTCCAATATTCAAGATGCTGGCTCTTCACCAGTTGCTTCCTGTGCTAGGAAAAGATGCCTGGATGGCAACACTCTATTTAAAGGAAGCATACCTGCACATCCCAGTCAGGGAATCTTGCAGAAGATACCTATGCTTCAAAGCAGGCTACAATCACTACCAGTTCTCTGCACTGCCCTTTGGCTTATCTACTGCGCCCAGGGTATTCACAAAGTGCCTAGCCCCAGTCATTGCATTTTGCAGGCAAAGAAATATTCAGATATACCCATACCTGGACAATTGTCTAATTCAAGCAGAAAGCCAGGACATAATTTTGAATCGTCGGGCTTTTGTACAAAGAGTGCTAACTTGTCTAGGGTATACCATAAACTAAAAGAAACCACACCTGGTACCCTGTCAACAAATTATATTCTGGGAGCAAGCTTGAATACAACTTCCCAGATGGCTTTCCTCACTCCAGAAAAACAAATTCATCTGACAGACTACTTCAAACTAGTGGCCACGAAAACCCATCTGCAAGGCAAATATTGCAAGCCTTGGAGTTCATGGCCTCCTGCATTCTTCTAATTCCATATGCAAGACTGCATATGAGGAAACTACAATGGTATCTAAAAAGCCTATGGTGTCAACATTCTCAGGATCTAGAAGCAATGATTCCTGTCATACCTTGCCTACGCCTGGAATTTCTTTGGTGGGCAGAGGCTTGCCACCCTAAAGGGACTACCATTCACTCTACCCCATGCCGCCCAAACAGTAACAACAGACGCATAAGACTATGCATGGTGGGCTCACCTGGCAGGGAAGTGCGTTCAGGGCAAATGGAACCCAAGTCAAATGCACTTGCATATTAGCTGTCCAGAATGCTCTGACAGCCTTTAAGGACCACATTCTTCCAGGACATTTAATGGTAAAGACGGACAATACCACTGTTATGTGGTACATAAACAAAGAAGAGGGTTACCCATTCATACCCCTTCTGCAGACAAGCCATGGCATTGTGGAACACAGCTTTGAGCTACCAAGTGCATCTACAAGCTCAATTCCTGCCAGGAAAACTAAATACGCTAGCAGATGGACTAAGCAGAAACCTCATGGACCCACACGAGTGGAAACTGGAACCAATGATTTTCAACATGCTGACAAACAAATGGGCGAGCCCAGATACAGATTTGTTTGCATCCCCCCAGAACTACCAATTGGACAAATTTTGCGCAGGGACTCCCCACAAACAGGTTTGGAAAGTGGATGCCCTGTCCTTCAGCTGGAAAAACCTATCAGTTTATGCCTTTCCTCCTCTGCCTCTCCTCTCCAAAGTATTACTAAAGATCAAACAGGACAAACCAAGGACGATATTGATTGCACCAGACTGGCCTCACCAACACTGGTACCCCCTCTTGCACAGTGTGTCACTGTTGGTCCCATGGCACCTGCCTCTGACCCCTACCCTGTTGTCTCAACAGGAGTATCGGATTCTGCACCCTCCGCTTCAAACCCTGAACCTAGCAGCCTAGCTATTTACCTAATCTCTCCCTTAACATCCCTCAGTAAACCAGTGATGGATATCATTTTAGAGGCAAGGAGGCCTAGTACTAGAAAATCTTATGGTGAAAAATGGAAAAGATTCTGTGCCTGGAACCAATCTCAAGGGATGGGCACAACAGTGCCCAACTTACCTCAGATTTTACAGTACTTACTGAGATGCTTCACAAGGGACTTTCTTTTTCCTCCATCAAAATTCACGCCTCAACCATTTCAGCTCACTGTAATACAGAACCTCCCTTCTTCTCGCATCCACTGCTCAAGCAGTTCCTCAGAGGGGCCAAAAATTTAAGACCACCCAGGAGAGCCCCAACTCCAGCCTGGGACCTTAACTTTGTATTGGAGAAACTCGCTCTTCCTCCTTTCGAGCCAGCTGATACTGCAGATTTAAAATTCCTTTCTTGGAAAACAGCCTTTCTTTTAGCTATCACTTCAACAAGAAGGGTATCTGAACTACAGGCCCTTATGGCTGTGGAGCCTTTCATCATCTTTCATGCAGACAGGGTGTCCCTCATAACCAATCTCCTTCATGCCCAAGGTGGTATCCATTGTGGCTCTCAATCAGTCCATTCATTTGCCAACCTTCTTTCCCAATCCACAGAACAAAGGGGAATGGATACTCCACTCCTTAGATGTGCACAGACAACTTAGATTTTACTTGGACAGAACTAAATCTCAAAAGAAATCTGAACAACTGCTGGTGGCATTTGCTGCAGGGGCAGAGTGGAAGGCTATCTCAAAGCAGACCATTTGTAAATGGATAGGCCATTGCATTCATTTCTGCTACAAGCACCATGGAAAACCTGTCCCACAGGGGATCAAACCCCATTCAACCAGGGCTGCATCTACCTCTACAGCCTTTCTCAGATGTGTTCATACCAGTGACATCCTAGAAGCTGCTACCTGGAGTTCTGTACATGCCTTCATGAAGCATTACCATTTGCCAATTTTCTCTAAGTCCAGAGCTGGCTTTGCCACTGCAGTCTTGCAGGGTCTTATAGCTGGTCCTAATGTTATCTAACTTCCTCCTCCCTTCCTTAGCTTTGGGACTCTACCCAAATGTGATGACTGCAACAGTGAAACACGAAGAACATAGTACAGTTGTGTACACTTACCATAAATGTAGATGTTAGAGTGTATTCACTGTTGCAGTCCTGGTAACCCTCCCACCAGCCCCCTAATTTCTTTGGCTATACCTCTACTATTTTTTACTATGCTTAAAAGCTTTTTGGTGCATTTGCTTTTTTATTGGAGGTATATCCTTGTATGTTTGTGTACATATGTGTTATTGCTTCCCATTAAGGGGGCACCTGACGTCTGGGGCAAGAAAAACTGATGTAATGGCGTCTGCTGCATGTTTTATACCCCTGACGACCTGACATCATGGAAGAAGAGACAGCAACTGACGCAGGACCCAAGACTTTGTTAATCAGGCTTTCTGAGGGCTACTGCAAGCAGATAACCCAAATGTGATGACTGCAACAGTGAATACGCTCTAACATCTACATTTATGGTAGGTGTACACAACTGTACTGCTCCAGTTTCTTTTCGTTTCCCCTCAATCCCAAATGGTTAAAATGGCTAATGATCTGTTGACTCTTATTAGGGGTTCTCAGCCTCCTCCTCCTAAAAGAAGTAGGGATGTTTCTCCTGATGTTTTGTCCTGTTCAGGTTCTGATTCTTCCAGCAATTCTGCTGATGAAGAGGAATTTTCTCAGGTTTTTTCCTCCTTTTGAGGATTCAGATGCAGAGTCCATCCCTTCGGCCTCTCTTCCAGAGGATTTGTCTTTTAGTGATACTTTAAATACCCTCTGGGAGCATTTTAAATGGGAAAGTCAGGATTATCCCCAGTCTAAGAAACGGATTAGGGAGTTTCTGGATTTACCTCAGCATAAGCCTCTTGCTATTCCCCGTGTTGGAAGTTGTTGATGTTTTTCTAGAAAATTCCTTGACTCCAAATTTGGATGTTCATCGTGTTACACTGCTGCAGTCATTACACTTGGGTTATCCTGCTGTCAGGCGGTTCCCCAGTTGGCCTGAGTTCCAAAATCTTGGTCCGGCATCGGTTGCTGTTGCCTCCTCCCTGACGTCATTGCGACAGGGGTATACAAGATGCAGCCGATGCCATTTTCTTCTGTCTTTCTTGTCGCGCTGTGCCTGAAGCAAAAGCAGTTCGCAAATGCCGGTCGGCCGCCTCCTGAGATTTTCATTCCGAATCCAGAACCGAAGTCTTCTACAAAGCTAAGTACCCGTTAGAAACTTTTTCTTGCCTCAGACCATTGTCAATAAAAGTTAATAACTGTATTTCTTGTGGGAAGCAAATACCTCATAAGGATTTCCATTCCTATTGTATCCCATGCCTAGGCCCAGACCACGACGTCACTGGTTGTCAGTTTTGTGCTAGGTTTAACAAGCGCACTCTTAAACGTCGGTTTGATTTTGCCCGACATTATTTTGGTAGAAAATTCAATTATACCATGCCGTCGAAACTTCCGATGACCGGAATACACAAAAAGCACAAAGACAAGGATAGGCATCCGAGGCCCAAAACTGACGACGAAGCCTCTTTTAGGCCAGTCGCTGGTTCTCCGGTTTTCAGTGAGGCACCTTCGCAGCCCCTGACGACCGCTTCTGTAGAACCACAGGCCGCCTCTGACTCCCACGTGGAGATGGCTGGGCCTTCGGACGCACAAGTTATTCAGCCTACCGAGACTAACCTTTCAGAGGGATCCAGAGTAGCTGAGCAACCCACAGCTACAGAGGATGTCTTTAAACCTACTCAGTTAAGCATTAAACCCTCTGCTAAGTCTAAGCCTCCTTTTAAAATCAAAGAAACAAATACAGCATTCTCCAGGACAGGCCGCCATGCCTAAGAAACAAATGCTCAAAATGGCCGAAGACCTAATCACTCTGATCAGGGGGTCCCATCCCCCTCCTGATAAAAGGCCTAGACAGGATGCAGACTATGACTCATCCGACCAGGTGTCCATCTCTTCTGATTCATCCTCAGACCTAGGATATTCTTTACCCCCTTAGGAGGATTCTGATGTTGAGGAATCGATTCCATCAGCCTCACCGCCTGAGGACTACTCCTTTGGGGAAACCCTACATACCATGAGGGAGCATTTCCACTGGGAAGGCCAGGATTACTCCGAATCCAAGAAAAGGCTCAGGGACTTCCTTTTATTACCTCAACACAGACCCCTTGCTTTTCCGCCAGTGTTAGATATTGTGGATGATGTGTATACTGAATCCAGCTTAAATCCTGATTCCTTACCTCCAGCCCCTGTTAAACCTGACAGATACTACAGAGTCCCTGAATCGCACAAATTTCTGTATAAAAGTCCTGTAGCTGACCGTGAAACTATTTTTCAGAGACCCAAACGGGTTAAGGCCTCGTCAGCCAAGAATCCAGTTCCGTCTGACAGAGATTCCAGAGCATTAGACAGATGGGGAAAGAAAGTATATACGTCTGCAACTTTAGCAATGAGAGCTTTAAATTGCCAGTTTCACATGCTAAAATATCAGCAATTTTTACTGTCTCAGTTAAAACAAAAAATGCTTCCAGAATCAGATCCTCCCTCCTAATTTTAAAGAAATGCAGGATTTATTGCATGCAGCTGAACAAGTGTGAAAGCATACTTTGCAATGTGGGTTTGATTCTCTAGAGGCCTCCTGCAGAGCAGCAGTTACAGGCTCTGTCATTAGAAGACATGCTTGGTTAAAAGAACATACGTTACCAGATCATGTTAAAGCAAAATTCTTGGATGCACCTTTGCAGCAGGATGTGTTGTTTGGAGTTAAGGCAGAAGAGGAATTAAAGAAAATGGAGGATAAGGCAAAATCTATGCAAACTGTGAAGGATTTCTTACAGGTTCAGCCTCCTAGATTTAGCAGAAACTGGCCAACTAAGAATTGGCCCTTTCCAATTACAGACATACCTCAAAGGGGAAGATACAGACGTCCAAGAGGTAGAGGTCAAACACAAGGTCCTTACAGGCCTCGACAGTGGGTTGCATCAGGCCAGAAAGAAGGGGAAGACAGGCCCCAACCATATAAAAAGCAGCTGCAGTGACTTCCCACCACAGATGCCAGACAAATCCCTCTTGGCAGCCCCCTTGGGAGGAAAACTGGCACTCTTCTACCACAATTGGCAAATGATCACCAAAGACAAATGGGTTCTCAACATTGTATTTCAAGGTTACAGGTTCCACTTTCACACTCTGCCAAGGTTAAAAGGAATGCCAAATCTGCCACCAAATCAATGGGCAGAGGCTCAAAAACAAATTACAGCACTCATGGATATGAGAGCTATTCAGAAGGTACCATCACAGGAGCAAGGACAAGGATTTTACTAAAGACTCTTTCTGGTACCCAGAAAGGACAAAGCCTGGAGGCCCATTCTGGATCTTTCATCTCTAAACACTTACCTGGATGTTCCGAAATTCAAAATGTTGATATTACAGCAGCTTCTTCCCATGCTGGGCAAGAAAGCTTGGCTCGTGACTTTGGACCTCAAAGAGGCATACCTGCATGTCTGTATCAGACAAAATTGCAGAAGATACCTCAGATTCATAGCAGGTTCAATGCACTACCAATTCTCTGCACTGCCCTTTGGCTTATCTACTGCACCCAGGGTCTTCACAAAGTGCCTGGCACCAGTAATTGCATTTTGCAGACAGAAAGGGATTCAAATTTATCCGTACCTGGACGACTGCCTGATTCAAGCAGAGAGAAAAGATATTCTTCTAAAGCATCTGGCGTTTGTAAAAAAGTTAAGTTGCCTGGGGTACACAGTAAAAAAAAGAAATCAAAGCTAGTTCCCTCACAAGAGATTATATTCCTGGGTGCCAGCTTGAACACAACGGCCCAGATGGCTTATCTCATGCCAGACAAACAAGGACAACTGACTCAATACTTTCAATTGATGGCAGCAAAGACCCAACTCCCTGCAAGAAAAATTCTGCAGGCCTTGGGTTACATGGCATCCTGCATACTACTAATTCCATATGCCAGACTGCATATGAGGAAACTACAATGGTACCTAAAGAATGTATGGTCTCAACACTGTCAAAGTTTGGAAACAGTTATACTACTAATCCCTTGCCTTCAACAGGAGTTTCAATGGTGGGCACAAGCTTGTCACCTCAACAAGGGACAGCCTTTTACACAACCCACAGCCAGGCAAACACTGACAACAGATGCATCAGATTACGCCTGGGGAGCACACATGGCAGGCAAATGTATTCAGGGCACGTGGCCCGCAGAACAAAGGCATCTTCACATCAATCAAAAAGAGATGTTAGCTGTACAAAATGCGCTTATAGCTTTCAAGGACCTGCTACATCCAGGACAACTACTACTAAAGACAGACAACACCACAGTTATGTGGTACATAAACAAGCAAGGGGGGACTCACCCCTACCCCCTATGCAGACAAGCTATGACCCTGTGGAACACAGCTATAAACCTTCACGTTCATCTGCAAGCACAATTCCTGCCAGGAGAGAAAAACACACTGGCAGACGACTTAAGCAGAAATATCATGGATCCCCACAAATGGGAGTTGAATCCACAAATATTCAGAATGATAACACAGAAATGGTGGAGCCCGGACATAGATCTGTTTGCATCCCCAAACTGCCAGCTACAAAAATTCTGCACAAGGAGTTACCATCCACAAGCATGGAAAGTGGATGCCCTCTCATTCAGCTGGGACAACCTACAAGTATACGCTTTCCCACCACTACCTCTCCTGCCAAAGGTACTCATAAAAGCCAAGCAGGAAGAGCCAAAGATTATCCTGATTGGGTACCAGTGCTGGCGTGGCCAGTCTGGTGCAATCTTAAGGAGCTTAGCACAAGAACCACCCTGGATTTTGCCTCAAATCCCACATCTGCTGACTCAGCAAAACAATCAAATACTACACAGCCAGCTAAAGACCTTAAACCTAGCTGCATGGAAGATTCCTTAGTCAGGCAAGCAATGCCTCTCTCCAAAGCTGTTATGGATGTCATTCTAGAGGCCAGAAGGCCTAGTACCAGGAAAGCCTATTCGGATCAATGGAAGAGATTCTGTGCCTGGAACCAAGCTCACAGCCTTGACCCTCTTGTCCCAAACATTCCTCAGATACTACAATACTTAACTGAGATGCTGGACAAAGGCCTCTCCTCATCCATCAAGATCCACGCCACTGCCATCTCTGCTCATTACAACACGGGTCCACCAATTTTCTCTAATCTTCTGTTAAAACAGTACCTCAAAGGGGCTAAAAACATAAGACCGCCCCGTAGAGCACCTACTCCAACTTGGGACCTCAACTTTGTTTTGGAAAAATTAACTTTTTACCTCCTTTTGAGCCAGCTAACACAGCAGAATTAAAATATATCTCTTGGAAAACTGCTCTGCTCCTGGCAATAACATCAGCATGAAGAGTTTCAGAATTACAGGCACTAATGGCAGTGGAACCTTTCCTTATTTTCCACCAGGGCAGGGTGTCTTTAAGAACTAACCCTACATTTATGCCAAAGGTGGTATCCAGTGTGGCACTAAACCAAACCATTCACCTGCCAACTTTTTATCCTAAACCACAGAATAAAGGGGAGAGACTACTGCATTCTTTGGACATTCACACGCAGTTACGCTTCTACTTGGACAAACCAAAGCTTTCAGAAAATCTGAGCAATTATTGGTAGCATATGCTGCAGGAGCACATGGAAAAGCCATTTCAAAACAGACTATTTCAAAATGGATAGGACATTGTATACATTTCTGCTACATATACCATGGAAAAGCCTATACCTAGCAGCATTAGATCTCACTCCACCAGGGCAACAGCCACTTCAACTGCCTACCTCAGGGGAGTACCTACCAAGGATATTTTGGAAGCAGCAACTTGGAGTTCTGTGCATACCTTCACCAAACATTACCATCTGCCTCTATACTCTACTCTAAATCCAGAGCTGGCTTTGCCACTGCATTGCTGCAGGGCCTTATAGCCACCCCTAATGCCTTATAGAACCAGCCACCCTACCTCAGCTTTGGGATTCTACCCAAGTGTAATGACTGCAGCAGTGTAACACGATGAACATAGTACAGTTTTGTACCTACCATAAATGTAGATGTTCGAGTGTATACACTGCTGCAGTCCAGGTTACCCTCCCTCCTTCCCCTCTTACTGGCTGGTACATACCTATGTCTTCTACCCTTTACTACTTATGGGGAGTATTTGCTGGTAGCTGTAAGTTGTCGTTTGCTTTTCTTATGTATGTTTTATTAGCAGTTGGAATTGCCTACCTATTTAGAGGCACCTGACATCTGGGGCAAGAAAAACTGACGAAAATGGCGTCGGCTGCATCTTCTATACCCCTGTCGCACTTACGTCAGGGAGGAGGCGACAGCAACCGACGCCGGACCAAGACTTTGGAACTCAGGCCGACTGGGGAACCGCCCGACTGCAGGATAACCCAAGTGTAATGACTGCAGCAGTATATACACTCTAACATCTACATTTTGGTAGGTACAAAACTGTACTTTCCTCCTGCTCCCAGGAAACCTGATAGGTACTACAGAGTCCCTGATTCTCACCTGTTTCTTTTCAGGAACCCATTGGCAGATCCAGAGGTTATTTCTCAGGGCCCTAAAGAGTTAAGGCCACTGTTACCAGGAATCCTGTTCCCTCTGACAGGGAATCTAGGAACCTAGATATGTAGGGCAAGAAAGTTTTATACCTCTGCCACCCTAGATATTAGGGCTACCAATTGTCTTTTTCATATGCTGAAGTACCAGCAGCACATTTGGAGGCTGTTAAGTCTAGGATAGCAAGTGTACCTCTCTTGGCAGAGAGTAAAGACAAGCAGGATTTACTGAATTCAGACAGTCTGGTCAATAAACATTCTTTGCATTGTGGTTTTGACATCCTTGAAGCCTCCAGCAGGGCTACGGCTACTGGATCTGTTATTAGAAGGCACGCTTGGCTCAGAGAGCAGCCTTTTCCAGAACCTGTCAAGGCTAAGCTTTTGGATGTACCTTTGCATAAAGACAGTCTTTTTGGCAGCATAGCAGAGGAGGTACTTAAGAAGATGGAGGATAAGGCCAAGTCCATGCAAACTGTTAAGGATTTTCTGCAAGTTCAGCCCCCTTGCTTTAGCAGGAATTACCCTTCCACGAGTTGGACCTTTCTTGATAGCAGCAGGCAGATCCGTTCCAGGACTTGAGGTTACAAATCATCTAGGGGGCAGGCAGCTACCCTTCAAAGGTCTAGGCGTTGGCAGGCTTCCACTTCTAAGGTGAGAAGCTACAAGCCTGCACCTCAATCAAAACACTCTCAATGACTTTTTACTTCTGCCTGTTCTTGCTTGCCTGGAGAGTCCTTTAGGGGGAAGGTTGGCCCCTTTTGCAAATGTCTGGGCCACTATCACAGACGGCAAATGGGTGCTCAGAACGGTGTCCCTAGGGCACAAGTTTTCTTTCCGCACCTTTCCAGCTCCCAAGGGATTCCCGGACGTTCCTCCAAACCAAAGGGCAGAAGTAGAAAAACACATTTTGTCTCTGTCTCATCTGGGAGTAATAGAATCAGTTCCTGCTCAGCAGGTAGGCCAGGGCTTTTATTCCAGGCTTTTCCTAGTTCCATAAAAAGAAGGCACCTGGCATCCTATCCTAGATCTTTCCATTCTGAACTCTTTTCTAGTAATTCCAAAGTTCAGAATGCTCACTCTGCATCAGTTGCTACCAGTGCTAGAAAAGGATTCCTGGCTGGTAACCTTGGATCTCAGAGGCTTATCTGCACATCTCTATCAGGGAAAGTTGCAGGCAGTATCTTCTTTTCAGAGTGGGCAAGCAACATTATCAATTCTTTGCGCTGCCCTTTGGCTTACCTACTGCTCCCAGAGTCTTCACAAAGTGCCTGGCTTCAGTCATTGCTTTTTGCAGGCAGAAGAAAATTCAGATTTACCCATAATTGGATGACTGTCTGATTCAATCAAGTTCTCAGGAAGAGCTATTAAAGGATCTGGAATTCGTGAAAACTCTTCACTCTTCCCTGGGTTTATGGTACCATCCAAGGAGATAACATTCTTGGGAGTGAGTCTGAACACAGCCACCCAGATGATATATCTCACCCAGGAGAAGCAGACGACTCTTTCAGTTTACTTCAAGGACTTAGCAAGCCTGTCCCAGCTCCCTGCAAGGAAATACCTGCAAGCTCTGGGATTCATGGCATCTTGTATTCTCATGATTCCATATGCAAGATTGCATATGAGGAAATTACAATGGTACCTCAAGAACATTTGGTGTCAACACACAGAGGACCTGGATATGATGATTCTTCTGCTTCCATCTCTGCAGACGGAGTTTCTGTGGTGGGCAACAGCCTGTCTACAAAACAAAGGCATGCCTTTTCGACCACCTCCTGCCACTCAAGTTCTGACCACAGACACATCGGACTTCACCTGGGAAGCACACCTGGATGGCAGATGCATGCAGGGATGTTGGAACGCCCAGCCGATGCACCTGCACATAAATCTAAGAGTTGATTGCAGTTCAGCTGGCCTTACTAGCTATCAAGCATCTTCTTTCTCCAGGGACCCTGCTTGTCTGAACAGATACACCACAGTCCTGTGGTACATCAACAAGCCGGGAGGGACTTGCTCTTACCCCCTGTGCAGACAAAGCATGAATCTTTGGTCTATGGCAGCATCCCTGGACCTGCATCTACTAGCTCAATTTCTTCCAGGAAGGCTCAGTGTTTTGGCAGACCAGTTGAGCAGGCAAACCCTGGATCCTCACGAGTGGCAGCTAAACAGAGCAGTCTTTTACAGCATCAATCAACGTTGGGGCACACCTCAGGTGGTTCTTTTCTCCTCCCAGACAACCATCTTCTACCTCTCTTTTGCACCAGGCAGCATCACAGCAGAGCCTGGAAAGTGGATGCTCTGTCCTTCCCTTGGACGTTGCTATCAGTGTATGCCTTCCCTCCTTTTCCTAGTCTTCCCAGAGTATTCGTGAAGATCAGGGACGAACGACCAAGGACTATTCTCATAGCTCCGTCTGGCCCAGACAGCATTGGTATCCACTGCTTCACATTCTTTCCCATTTTCCTCCTTGGCATCTTCTCTGAAGCCAGATCTTTTGGTTCAGGAAAGGGGAAACATTCTACATCCTCATCTTCAGTCTCTCCATTTGGCAGCATGGCTTATTGTATGACTCCTTCCCTTTCCCAGCAGGTGGTTGACGTGCTGAAGGAGGCCAGAAGGCCTAGCACTAGGAAGTCCTGCGCTGGCAAATGGGAAAGGTTCTCTCAGTGGATGCAGGCTAGAGGGAAATTGCTTCTCAGCCTACCCTTCCTCTGATACTGGAATACCTGGCTGATTTGCTTCAGGGTGGTCTTTCTTTTTTCCTCTATCAAGATCCATGCTTCAGCCATTTCTGCTCATTGTTCTCTTGAACAACCCATTTTTTCTCATTCCCTGATGAAAATGTTTCTCAGAGGTGCTTGCAACTTAAAACCTCCCAGAAGGGCACCTACTCCAGCCTGGGATCTTAATTTTGTTCTAGAAAAACTCACTCTTCCTCCTTTTGAGCCAGCTGCCTCTGTAGATTTAAAGTTTCTCTACTGGAAGACCGCCTTTCCTCTTGGCTATAACTTCAGCAAGAAGGGTTTCGGAACGGCAAGCTTTGATGGCCGTGGAGCCTTTTCTTATTTTCCATGCAGATAGTCTCTCTGAGAACTAATCCCTCCTTTATGCCGAAGGTAATTTCTAGCCTGACTCTTAATTAGTCCATACACCTTCCTACCTTCTTTCCTAATCCTTGAAATAAAGATGAAAGGATCCTACATTCCCTTGATGTGCACAGACAGCTCAGGTTATACCTGGACAGGACTAAAGACCTTCGGAAATTAGCACAGTTGTTGGTCGGTTTTGCCCCTGGAGCCCAGGGCAAGGCTATTTCTAAGCAAACCATTTCTAAATGGATTGCACATTGCATTACTTTTTGTTATTCCTTTCATGGCAAGGCTCCTCTTCAAGGGGTTAGGACCCACTCAACTAGAGCAGCTTCCACTTCTGCAGCCTTTCTAAGGGGTGTTCCTACTAAAGACATTTTGGAGGCTGCCACATGGTCTTCTGTTCACACTTTCACAAAGCATTATAATTTGCCTCTGTTTTCCAGAGCCAGGGCAGGGTTTGCCACTGCTGTGTTGCAGGGCATTATCTCCAACCCTTGATTCTGTTGGGTTCCTCCCCCCTTTTCTCTGGGCTTTGGTAATCAACCCATTAGTTAGGACTGCAACAGTGAAACACGATGAACATAGTACAGTTGTGTGCACTTACCATAAATGTAGATGTTCGAGTGTATTCACTGTTGCAGTCCTGGTTTCCCTGCCTCCTTCCCCCTTTTTTGGTCCTCCCATATTTTCTTTTCCTGAGGTACAGGCTAAATTTGATAGTTGCCAAATTTGTTTTTGGTCTAAGCCTTATTTTCTGGGGGCTCCTGACCGTTATGGCAAGAAAGACTGAGGAAGTGGCGTCGACTGCCTCCTTTTGTGTCAGACACCCAGACATCCTCTAAAACCAATGGCAACTGATGTCATTTTTACTTACCTTTTGGTATTCTGGCCGACCGAGGGTTACCGGGAGACTGATAACCCATTAGTTAGGACTGCAACAGTGAATACACTCTAACATCTGCATTTATGGTAAGTGTACACAACTGCACTTTCCATGTAAGGTACAGGGTCTTTTATGGACAGCACACACTACTGATGTCTCTTGTTAGTGTCAGCTAAGTTATTGCCATACTCTCTGCATTTGCTCTATGGTGACATTTATATCTATGTACTGTCGTAGGGATTAAAGTGTTGTGTGTACCCATATGATGTTCATCGTGCATACAGATGCAGTCATAACAGATGGGTTCTCCTGCCGTCAGGCCGGTCCTCGGTCGGCCGAATTCCAAAGTCTAGGTCCGGCGTCGGTTGTCGTCACTTCTTCCCTGACGTCAGAGCGCCAGGGGTATAAAAGAACCAGCCAACGCCATTTTCTCCAGTCTTTCTTGCTGCGCGGTAGCAGAAGCAGTTCGCAAGTGCCGGTCGGCCAGCTCCCGAAATTACGAAAATTTTGCAACCGAAGTCTTCTTGAAAGCTAACTTTTCATGCCTCAGACCAATGTCAGACAAAGTTAATAATTGTATTTCTTGTGGGAAGCAAATACCGCATAAGGATTTTCATTCCCTTTGCATTCCTTGCTTAGGCCCAGACCACAACGTCTCGGTCTGTCGTTTTTGTGCTACATTCAACAAACGCACCATTAAGCGTCGGGCGGAGTTCGCCCAGCACTATTTTTGCAAAAAATTTAACTATATTATGTCGTCGGATACTCCGACTCCAGTTTTGTCTAAAAGATGCAAAGATAAGGACCGACACATGAGGTCCGCGGCCTCTACCGGCACCACGCCAAAGCCGACTACAGGTGGTCCGGTTCTCAGCGAGGCGCCTACGCAGCCCCTGCCTACCGACGACACTTCATTGGTGGTGTCTTCTGTGCCCGAGGTCGCAGGCTCCTCGGCCCACACCCCGACTACAGATACCGAAGCCACTCTTGGTGGTGAATCTCAAAATGTAGACAGGTCTGCCTCCTCTCAAGGTGTCTTCAGACCTTCCTCTTCTTTTTCTATCAAGGCTTTCTCTAAGTCTAAAGCAGCCATGCTTTCTAAGAGACAAGCTCCACAGGGCCGTTCTCCAGGCTCCATGCCTAAGAAACAGATGCTTAAAATGGCTGAGGATTTGATTACTGTTATCAGGGGTTCTCAACCCCCCCCCCGGACAAAAGGCCAAGAGTGGAGGAAGATTCCCCCTCCTCTGACCAGGCCTCCATTATTTCAGAGCACTCTGATGAACAGGAACATTCTTACTCCCCTTTTGAAGATTCTGATGCTGAGGAGTCCATTCCCTCTGTCTCCCCCCCCAGAGGATTACTCATTTGGGGAAACCTTGCATACCTTAAGGGAACACTTCCACTGAGAAGGCCAGGAGTACTCAGATTCCAAGAAAAGGCTTAGGGAGTTTCTCTTGCTACCCCAGCACAGGCCTCTGGCTATACCTCCTGTCTTAGACATACTAGATATGTGTACTCGGAGGCCTGCCTTAACCCGGATTCTCTACCTCCAGCCCCAGTCAAGCCTGACAGGTACTACCGGGTTCCTGACTCGCACCAATTTTTATACAAAAGCCATGCAGCTGACCCAGAAACTATCTCACTGGGCCCCAAGGGAATTAAGGCCTCCACTGCTAAAAACCCATTACCTTCCGAGAGATTCCAGATCCTTAGAAAGGTGGGGTAAAAATGTATACACCTCGGCCACCTTAACCATGAGGGCATTAAACTGCCAGTTCCATATGCTAAAGTACCAACAGTTTCTGTTATCACAGTTGAGAAGTAAAATGTCACAACCTGAACAACCAGACTTGAAGGAGTTGCAGGATTTGATGCATAGTGCAGAACAAGTGGGTAAACATACCTTGCAATGTGGTTTTGATGCTCTAGAGGCCTCATGTAGAGCTGCTGTTACAGGATCAGTCATACGTAGACATGCCTGGCTCAAGGAGCAAACATTACCAGATCATGTCAAAGCTAAATTACTAGATGCCCCTCTACAAAAGGATGTATTATTTGGTGTTAAAGCTGAGGAGGTATTAAAGAAAATGGAGGAAAAGGCTAAATCAATGCAAACAGTGAAAGATTTTCTACAGCTACAACCACCACGTTTCAGTAGAAATTGGCCTTCCAAAAATTGGTCCTTTCCAGCCACGGACAGACCCCAAAGAGGTAGATACAGGTGCCCGAGGGGCAGAGGGCAATCTCAAGGATCGTTTAGAGGCAGACAATGGCAAGCTCCTACACAAAGAGGTGGTGAGGATAGTTCGCAGCCATTCAGAAAGCAAGCCCAATGACTTTCCCCTTTGCATGCCAAGCAAGGCTCAAATGGCAGCACCCTTAGGCGGAAAACTGGCATTATTTTCAAAAAATTGGCATATTGTCACAAAAGACAAATGGATCCTGGACATTATAAACAGAGGCTACAGATTCCATTTTCACACCCTTCGAAAAATGAGAGGCATGCCAAACCTGCCACACAATCAAAGGGCAGAGGCACAAAGACAAATTTCAGATCTCATGGACATGAAAGCTATTCAAGAGGTACCTACTCACGAACAAGGTCAAGGTTTTTATTCCAGACTATTCCTGGTACCAAGGAAGGGAAAAGATTGGAGACCTATTTTGGACCTATCCATTCTAAACACATTTTTACTCGTACCAAAATTCAAGATGCTCACATTACAGCAGCTTCTTCCCATGCTGGGCAAGGAGTCTTGGCTGGTAACATTGGACCTCAAGGAGGCATGCCTGCATGTCCCAATCAGACAAAATTGCAGAAGATACCTCAGATTTCTTGCAGGTTCAACCCATTATCAATTATTGCCCTTTGGCTTATCTACTGCACCCAGAGTATTCACGAAATGCCTGGCATCAGTAATTGCCTACTGCAGACTTCAAGGAATACAAATATACCCATATTTGGACGACTGCCTGATCCAAGCGGACAGCAAGCACATACTTTTGAAACATCTGGCTTTTGTAATAATGTTGTTGAATTTTCTGGGATACACAGTCAACAAAAAGAAATCAAGGCTAATACCCTCTCAGAAAATAATTTTCCTGGGTGTCAACTTGGACACAAACACCCAGATGGCCTACCTCACGCCAGAGTAGCAGGGGCAACTAACTCGCTGACTGCAAGGAAAATCCTGCAGGCTCTGGGATTCATGGCATTTTGCATCCTACTAATCCCATGTGCAAAGCTGCATATGAGGAAACTTCAATGGTACCTGAAAAACCTATGGTCTCAACACAGCCACAGTTTGGAAACAATAATACCACTGATTCCATGTCTTCAAAAGGAATTTCTGTGGTGGGCTCAAGCATGCCAAACACAGGTCTCCCATTCTGCAAGCCTCAAGCAAATGAAGTCATCACAACAGACGCCTCGGACTACGCCTGGGGGGCGCACATGACAGATCGGTGCATTCAGAGCAAATGGTCCCAAAAAGAAAAGCACCTTCACATCAATCAAAAGGAAATGCTAGCAGTAATAAATGCTATTATAGCTTTCAAAGACCTTCTGCATCCAGGTCAACTATTGATAAGGACAGACAACACCACAGTAATGTGGTACATAAACAAACAGGGAGGAACCCATTCATACCCCCTATGCAGGCTGGCCATGTCACTTTGGAACATGGCTCTGGAATTACAAATCGAACTTCAAGCACAGTACTTGCCAGGCAAGGAAAACACGCTGGCAGACAACCTAAGCAGAAATATGACAGATCCACACGAATGGAAGTTGCATCCTCAAGTTTTTACAGAGATAATTCAAGCATGGGGAAGGCCAGACCTAGATCTCTTTGCCTTCCACAAAAGTCACCAATTGACAAAATTCTGCTCAAGGACTTTTCATCCACAGGCCTGGAGAGTGGACGCTCTCTCTTTCAGTTGGACAACAATGACAGTTTATGCCTTTCCACCTCTTCCTCTGCTGCCCAAAGTTCTATTAAAAACCAGAGCAGACAGACCAAAGATGATTCTCATTGCTCCAGACTGGCCAAGACAGCACTAGTACCCACTCCTGAGGAGCCTGACGCATTCCCCTCCATGGACCCTACCTCTAATGCCTCTTCTTCCGACTCAGCACAGCTTCAAAACTCTTCACAGTCAGCTGAAAACACTCAATCTGGCCGCATGGAAGATTCCTTAACATCACAACAGACCCTACTCTCCAAGGAGGTGCAGGATGTCATTTTGGAGGCCAGAAGGCCATCTACTAGAAAAGCTTACTCCGCAAAATGGAAACGGTTTTGTGCCTGGAATGAGAAAAAGGGCCAGAATCCTGGAAAACTGAATTTACCTCCAATATTACAGTATCTAGCTGAGCTGCTAAGCAGTGGACTTTCATTCTCCTCCATCAAAATCCATGCCTCAGCCATTTCTGCAGAATACAACACTGATCCACCTTTATTCTCTCACCCCCTCTTAAGACAGTTCCTCAGAGGGGCTAAGAATATAAAACCCCCAAGGAAACGACCAATACCTGCTTGGGATCTCAATTTCATTCTAGAAAAGCTGACCTTGCCTCCTTTTGAGCCAGCTGCCTCAACAGATTTGCAATATTTGTCTTGGAAAACGGCTTTCCTTCTGGCTATCACCTCAGCTCGTAGGGTATCGGAACTACAAGCCCTCATGGCTGTGCAGCCTTTTATCATCTTCCATCAGGACAGAGTTTCCTTATGAACCAACCCATCCTTTATGCCAAAAGTGGTATCCAGGGTAGCTTTGAATCAGGCTATACACTTGCCTACCTTCTACCCTAATCCTCAAAACAAAGGGGAGAGACTACTACATTCCTTGGACATCCACAGACAGCTGCGTTATTTGGACAGAACAAAGCCTTTCAGAAAATCAGAACAGCTCTTTGTGTTCTATGCTATAGGAGCTCAAGGGAAGCCAGTTTCCAAACAGACAATCTCAAAATGGATAGCCCACTGCATACGCTTTTGTTACTCTTTTCATGGTAAAACTGTACCTGCAGGCATCAGATCTCACTCCACAAGGGCCACAACTACCTCTGCAGCTTTCCTCAGAGGAGTTCCTACCAAAGATATTTTGGAAGCAGCCACTTGGAGTTCTGTGCATACCTTCTCCAAGCACTACCACTTACCATTATACTCCAAAACTAGAGCAGGCTTTGCCACTGCAGTCTTGCAGGGCATTCTGGCTCCTCCTAGTTCCACCTAGTGCCTGCCACCCCTTTCTTAGCTTTGGGATTCCACCCATCTGTTATGACTGCAGCTGTATGCACGATGAACATAGTACAGTTTTGTACCTACCATAAATGTAGATGTTCGAGTGCTAATACAGCTGCAGTCCAGGTTTCCCTCCCTCCTTCCCCTCTTGGGACAGGCCTATTGGCTAACACCCCTTCATACAACCTGATTGGGGTATTCTTTTATGGTGTATTTGCTTGCAACTACTATTTTTTGATTATATTGCACTGCATTATCACACAAATGTATGTATTGCCTTCCTTTTGGGGGCACCTGACATCTGGGGCAAGAAAAACTGAAGAAAATGGCATCGGCTGGTTCTTTTATACCCCTTGCGCTCTGACGTCAGGGAAGAAACGACGACAACCGACGCCGGACCTAGACTTTGGAATTTGGCCGACCGAGGACCCGCCTGACGGCAGGAGAACCCATCTGTTATGACTGCAGCTGTATTAGCACTCGAACATCTACATTTATGGTAGGTACAAAACTATACTTTTTGCATAGCAGGATCGGACTCATTGTGTGCATCGGTGTTGTGAGATTATTTTATTTGCTTTAGACTGACAGTCCTGTCAGTAACTGGATACTGAATTCTAACTTTAAAATGGAGATCTGCTTTAATATTGGAGTCATGCACCCCAGATATTTAGTTAAGGTCAACTGGTATGACCTTTCAGCTGACCCCTCCCCCCTTGGGTATTGCTCCAGTAGCGATACAGACTTTCCATGGTAATGTTGAATGTTTTCCTTTGCCTTCTAGCAGATACCATTCTAGATCCTAGTGCTGCTGTTTGTTCACTAGTGGACCCTGTTTAGGTACTTGCGCTGTTTGTTCACTAGCAGGTACTGTTCTAGACACTAGTGGTGCTGTAGTAGGTGCTAGTGCTGCTGTTTGACAGTGAACTTGCACAGTGTTGCCAATTTTGAATTTTTCTGTTCTGTAACGGTCTGGGAACATCTGCAGAACTGACATATTCATGTGAATCCAAGCTGCAAATGGTGGGCCTCTCATCTAGGGAAGTGCTAATTAACTGATACTTATGGTAAGATTGAATGGGATCCCAATCATGCACTGTTATAAAGGACTTGAGCAACTAAGGTAAACAGAGGGGTTACAAAAATGCATTTTATGTGTACACACGCATGTGCATGAGTTTAAGAAAAGGTAGCATTTCTCTTATTTACGAAGTGAAAAATGCATGTCTGGGAACCTTGTACATTTTTAGCATTTGGGCCTGTAGGTGCAGAATGCAGATGTTCTCCGTGTTTCACTGTTGCAGTCATTATGTTTGGGTTATCTGCCTGCAGGTGGCCCTCATCTGGCCTGAATATCAAAGTCTTGGATCCCTGCGTCGGATGCTGTCTCTTCTTCCATGACGTCAGGGGTATAAAACATGCAGCCGATGCCATTACATCAGTCTTTCTCGACGCACGGTGCCCGAAGCAGAAGAGGTTCACAAGTGCCGGTCGGCCGACTCCTGAAATTTTTGTTTTCGAGTTTCAGCACCGAAGTCTTCAAAAAAGTAACTACCCTGTTGGGATCCTTTTTCTTGCTCTAAACCGATGTCAGTAAAAGTTATCAATTGTATTACCTGTGGAAAGCAAATAATTCGTACTGTATTCCTTCTTAGGCCCAGACCACAACATCTCTAGCTGTCTGTTTTGTGCCTTATTCAACCCCCGAACTATTCGTCATCTGTTTATTTTTGCAGCAAATTATTTTGGTACTCTGTTCAACTATCTAGAAATGGCTTCAGTAAGCCGTCCGACTACAGACATTCCGAAAAAACGTAAAGATAAAGACAGAGACAGACTGCATAGGTCCAAAGCTGCTGACGTCGCTTCCATTAAGCTAGTCGCCAGCTTGCCGGTACTCTGAGAGGTGCTTTCGCAGCCCCTGATACCTGCTACTTCAAATTCGCAGGCCTCTACTGAGACCCATTCGGAGTCTGGTATGCAGTGAGATGCTTCTTTGACCATGGAACCTGCGAATGTCTCTACCTTGGATGTGTCCGGAGCCGCTGTGCAGGCACCAGCTTTTGAGGGGGTATTCAGGCCTACTGACTTGCATTTCAAACAGACGCCATCTTCTTCAATTCCTAAAACTCGACCCACGCCTAGAAAACTGACGTCCAAACCGCATGGTCGGGCCCATATGCCTAAAAAACAAATGATAAGAATGGCTGAAGACCTTATTACCTTAATTAGGTGAAGCCAGCCTTCACCCTCTAAGAGACCTAGAACTGATTTTCCTTCTGATTTTTCTGATCAGGATTCTGAAATTTCTGTTTCTTCTGATTACCAGGATTTGTCCTTATCTATATAAGGATTCTGATGCAGAGGACTCCATTACCACTGCTTCCCCCTCAGAAGATTTTTCTTTTAGTGAAATCTTGCACACTCTTAGGGATCATTTCCGCTGGGAAAGCCAGGATTACTCTGACTCCTAAAAGAGGCTTAGGGAATTCTTACTCCTCCCTAAACACAGGCCGTTAGCTATCCCTCCTGTCCTGGACATTGTAGATGATGCCTTCTTGGAGTCTAGCCTGGCCCCAGACATTTTACCTCCAGCTCCCAGGAAACCTGACAGGTATTACAGAGTACCTGACTCTCACAATTTCCTCTTCAAGAATCCTACTGCGGACCCAGAGACCATTTCCCAAGGACCTAAATGCATTAAGGCTACTACTGCCAAAAACCCTACCCCCTCTGATAGAGATTCCAGGGCCTTTGACAGATTGGGTAAGAAGGTATACACTTCTGCTACTTTGGCCATTAGGGCCTTAAACTGCCAGTTTCATATGCTAAAGTATCAGCAGCATATTATGGGATTACTTAAACAGAAAATAATGTTGATTCCTGACTGTGCTGAAAATAAAGTTACAGGATTTAATGCATTCTGCTGAACAAGTTGGTAAACATACTTTGCAATGTAGTTTTGATTCTTTAGAAGCATCTTGCAGGGCTGCTGTTACTGGGTCTCTTCTTAGAAGGCATGCTTGGCTTAAGGAGCAAAATTTGCCAGTTCATGTTAAAGCTAAATTACTGGATGCTCCCTTAAACCAAGACCGCCTGTTTGGCAACAAAGCAGAAGTCGTCCTTAAAAAGATGGAGGAAAAAGCTAAATCTATGCAAACTGTTAAACATTTCCTGCTAGTACAGCCTCCCAGATTTAGTAGGCATTGGCCTTCTAAAAATTGGTCCTTTCCTGTCTCTTCCAGGCCTTCTGAGTCCAAACCCAGGAACAGCAGTCCACCTAGGCTACAGTCTCAAGGTACTCACAGGCCTAAGCAGTGGGGGGGTTCCCACTTCCAAAGCTGGAAGTAGTAAGACACCCCGCTATGGAAAAATGTCACAGTGACTTAACCTTAAACCTTCCAAGCCCTGCTCCAACTGCCTGCTCCCTTAGGGGGAAAGATTGCCCGGCATGCAAAAAACTGGGAACTCATTACCCAGGACAAATGGGTTTTAAATATAGTTTTCCAAGGATACGGATTCCACCTCCACACCTTACCAACCCCAAACGGTTGGCCAGATCTAGCCCCAAATTAGTGGGCAGAAGCTCAACAGCAGGTTCTCTCCCTTCTAAGTATCAGGGCTATTCATTCTGTCCCAGCAGAAGAAAGGGGATAAGATTTTTACTCAAGACTTTTCCTGGTACCCAGAAAAGACAGCTCCTGGCGTCCTATCCTGGACCTCTCTATTCTAAACATCTTTTTGGTAATCCCAAAATTCAAAATGCTAACACTCCAACAGCTGCTTCCTATGCTAGGCAACGATGCCTGGTTGGCACCCTTAGACTTAAAGGAAGCTTACCTGCACAAAGCTTCCTTTAAAGGAATCTTGCAGGAAATACCTACGCTTCAGAGCAGGCTCCATGCACTTACCTGGGAGATTGTCTAATTCAGGCAGAAAGCCAGGACATGCTACTAAAACATCTGGCATTTGTAAAGAAACTTCTGACCTCATTGGGGTACACCATAAATGAAAAGAAATCTCATCTAGTACCCTGCCAACAAATTGTATTCCTGGGAGCAAGCTCGAACACAACTTCCTAGATGGCTTACTTCACGCCAGAGAAACAAGTTTGACAGCCTACTTCAGACTACTGGCCGCAAAGACCCAGCAATCTGCAAGGAAAATCCTGCAAGCCCTGGGGCTCATGGCCTCTTGCATTTTACTAATTCCATGTACAAGACTGCATATGAGGAAACTGCAGTGGTATCTAAAAAACCTATGGTGGATTCCTATCATTCCTTGTATAAAGACAGAGTTCCTTTGGTGGGCAGATGCCTGCTACCACAACAAGGGGCTCCCATTCACTCTACCCCCTGCCGCCCAAACCCTAACAACAGACTCATCAGACTGTGCATGGGGCACTCACTTGGCAGGGCAGTGCATTCAGGGCAAATGGAACCAGATATGCATATCAATCAAAAAGAAGTGTTAGCTGTACAGAATTCCCTGACGGCCTTCAAGGACCACATTCTTCCAGGACATTTATTGGTAAAGACAGACAACACCACTGTTATGTGGCACATAAACAAGCAGGGGGGAACCCACTCATACCCTCTCTGCAGACTAGCCATGGCTCTGTGGAACACAGCCTTGAGCTACCAAGTGCACCTACAAGCTCAATTCCTGCCAGGCAAGCTAAATTCACTGGCAGAAGACCTAAGCAGAAATCTCATGGACCCACACGAGTGGAAACTGGAACCAAAGATATTCAGCCTTTTGAGAAACCACTAGGGAATCCAGAGATATACCTGTTTGCCTCCCCTCAGAACTACCAATTGAACAAATTCTGCACAAGGGCTTCCTACAGTCAAGCTTGGAAAGTGGATGCCCTGTCCTTCACCTGGGAAAGCCGGTCAGTTTATGCCTTTCCCCCTCTGCCTCTCCTCTCAAAAGTTCTGCTAAAGATCAAACGGGACAAACCAAGGACAATACTAATTGCACCAGACTGTCCACGCCAGCACTGGGTACCCCCTCTTGCGCAGTATGTCACTGCTGGAACCATGGCCCCTGCTTCAGACCCCTTCCCTGCTGTACCAGCAGGAGAGCCATATTCTGCACCCTCCGCTTCAAACCTTGAACCTTGCAGCCTGGCTGTGCCCAGCTTACCGGATATTCTTCAGTACTTAACAGAGATGCTCCACAAGGGCCTTTCCTTCTCATCAGTTAAAATTCATGCCTCTGCTATTTCAGCACATAATAATACTGAACCACCCCTCTTCTCTCACCCTCTGCTAAAGCAATTCCTCAAAGGGACCGAAAATTTAAGACGACCCAGGAGAGCGCCTACTCCAGCCTGGGACCTTAACTTTGTATTGGAAAAGCTCACTCTTATCTCCTTTTGAGCCAGCTGCAGCTGCTGAGTTGAAATTCCTTTCCTAGAAAACAGCCTTCCTTCTAGCCATTACTTCAGTAAGAAGAGCGTCTGAATTACAGGCCCTCATGGCAGTGGAGCCCTTCATCATCTTCCATGCAGACAGGGTGTCCTTCAGGACAAATCCTTCTTTTATGCCCAAGGTGGTGTCTATTGTGGCCATTAATCAGTCCATTCATTTGCCTACTTTTTTCCCTAATCCACAGAACAAAGGAGAATGAATACTGCACTCTTTGGACGTGCACAGACAACTTAGATTTTATGTGGACAGGACTAAGCCTCTTAGAAAATCTGAACAGCTGCTAGTTGGCTTTGCTGCAGGGGCAGAGGGGAAGGCCATTTCAAAGCAAATCATTTCTAAGTGGATAGCCCATTGCATTCATTTCTGCTGTAAGCACCATGGAAAACCTACCCCACAGGGGATTAGATCACATTTCACCAGGGCTGCATCTATTTCTACAGCCTTTCTCAGAGGTGTCCATACCAGGGACATCCTAGAAGCTGCTACCAGGAGCTCTGTACATACCTTCACCAAGCATTACCACATGACTATTTTTTCTGAATCCAGAGCTGGTTTTGCCACTGCAGTCTTGCAGGGCTTAATAGCTGGTCCTAATGCTGTGTAACTTCCTCCTCCCTTCCTTGCTTTGGGAATCAACCCATATGTAATGACTGCAACAGTGAAACCCGAAGAACGTAGTGCAGTTGTGTACACTTACCATAAATGTAGATGTTCGAGGATTCACTGTTGCAGTCCTGGTTACCCTCCCTCCAGCCCCCTGACTTCTCTTGGCTATACTTTTCTTCTTGTTTAGTGTATTTCAGCTTTCTAGTGTATTTGCTTTTTGTTGGAGGTGTAACCTAACATGTAATTGCTTCCCATTGTGGGGGCACCTGACATCTGGGGCAAGAAAAACTGATGTAATGGTGTCTGCTGCATGATGTTCTTCATACCACATTGCTGCAGTCCTAACACTTGGGTAGTCCGCTGTCCCAGTCGGCCCGAATACCAAAGTATATGGCTGACGTCGGTCAAGGCGCATTAGTCTGACGTCAGGACGTCAGGGTACAAATGCGCATGATCGACGTCATATCCTCAGTCTTTTTTGCCGCATGGTCCGATGCAGAAGCAGTTTTGCAAGTGCAGGTTGGCGTTCTGAGATTTTCCGAAGTCGGAGTTTCAGACCGAATCCAAGTTGGCTAAGTACCCGTTGGGGATTATTTTGGTTTTTCTTGCCTCAGTATTTTACGGATGTCAGAAAAAGTGAATAACTGTATTTCTTGTGGGAAACAGATACCTCATAGGGATTACCATACCTTGTGTATACCTTGCTTAGGGCCTGAGCACGACGTTGTTGGCTGTCGCTCTTGTGCTAGATTTAACAAACGCACTATAAAGAGAAGGTTAGATTGTGCCAGGTTAGTTTTGGGAAGCGGTGTAATTATAAAATGCCGCCGGATGCTCCGCCCGCTTCAAAAAGCGCAAGGACAAAACAGCAAAGCCTAGGCTGGAAGAACCGTCCGTCCCGGACGTCGGTTCTTTAGAGGGCTCGGTGGAGCCAGGGTTCAGCCAGAAATTTCTTTGGAATCCCAGGGAGAGACTTTATTACTGCAAGATGTGACCTCTCAGGAGGTAGGCCAGGCGGAAGGGGCTTCTCAGGTAGCTGTTCTTCCTTCCCTTCCTAAGGTGGTTAGGCCCTCCCCTGCTGTTTCCAAGGCTTCTCCCAGGGGCAGGCCAGGTTTTGTTTCAGGAGTTACCCCTAGTTCTTCAGGGTCTGTACCTAAGAAGCATATGCTTAAGATGGCAGAAGATTTGATTACAATGATTAGAGGTTCTATGCCCTCCTGATAAGAGGCCTAGGGTGGAACCTGAGCTTGGGAGTTTTGAGCAGTGTTCGGATGCTTCTGAGTCTTGGCTGAAGACTTGCAGGAGTATTCCCCTTACTCTGATTCTGATGTAGATGATTCTACTCCTTCTGCTTCTCCTCCTGAGGATTTTTCATTTTCAGAGACTCTTCATTCCATGAGGGAGCATTTTAAATGGGAAGGTCAGGATTTCTCTGATTCCAGGAAAAGGCTTAGGGAATTTTTGTTTCTACCCCAGCATATGCCTTTAGCTATACCTCCTGTTCTAGATGTGGTAGAGGATGTTTTTGCAGAGGCTTCTCTGAACCCTGACTCTTTGCCTCCTGCTCCAGTTAAACCGGATAGATATTATAGGGTGCCTGAAGCTCATAAGTATCTTTTAAGAGTCCTAGGGCAGACCCAGAAACTGTTTCACAGGGGCCTAAAGGTGTTAAGGCTTCTGTTGTTAAAAATCCTGTTCCTCCAGATAAAGAGGCTAGGGCTTTGGATAGATGGGGAAAGAAAGTGTATACTTCTTCCACTTTGGCCATGAGAGCTTTGAATTGCCAGTTTCACATGTTGAAATACCAAAATTATCTCCTTTCACAATTAAAGTCTAAGGTAGATGCTTTGGCGGAAGGTATTGAGTGTAAAGAGTTGCAGGATTTAGTTCATGTTTCTGAACAGGTGGGTAAGCATTCTTTGCAATGTGGTTTTGATGCTGTGCAGGCCTCTTGAGGGTGGCTGCCACTGGTTCGGTTCTTCGCAGGCACGCCTGGTTGAGGGATCAGAATTTAGCTGAGCATGTGAAAACAAGGATTTTAGATGCTCCTTTACAATCTGATGTGTTGTTTGGTTCGCCTGTGGAAGCAGTTCTAAAGAAAATGGAAGACAAGGCTAAGTCTATGCAGACTGTTAAAGATTTTTGCAGGTTCAGCCTCCAAGTTTAGTAGAAATTGGCCTACCAAGGGGTGGACATATCCTGCTTATGATTCCCAGTCTAGGCGTCGGTCTAGGCGTGGTAGAGGCAGAGCTCAAGGTTCTTTTAGGCCTAGAACAGGGAGTTCACCTGCTCAGTCTTCTGGTGAGGGCAGGGGTCAGTCCTTTCGTAAACAGACACAATGACCTGCCTTTTCAGCTGCCAGAATCTTCTCGTCTGGCAGCACCTTTGGGAGGAAGGTTGGCACTTTTCAAAGAAAACTGGAGTTTAATTACCCAAGACAGATGGGTATTGGATATCATTCACCACGGTTACAGGTTTTATTTCCATACCTTGCCTCCTTTCAAAGGCATGCCAGACATTCCTCCTCAACAAAGGAAAGAGGCTCACAAGCAAATTTCTCTGTTGCTCCAAATAGGGGCCATTCAGCCGGTTCCTGTGCCAGAAAGGGGCCTAGGATTTTATTCTCGCCTGTTCCTAGTACCAAGAAAGGGGAACACGTGGAGACCAATTTTGGATCTGTCTATCCTCAACACTTATCTGGACATTCCCAAGTTCAAAATGTTGGCGTTACAACAGCTTTTACCTCTGCTGGGCAAAGATCACTGGATGGTAACTTTGGATCTCAAGGAAGCTTACCTTCATGTTCCTATCAGACTAATTTGCAGGAAGTATCTGCGTTTCGAGCTGGGAATTCTCATTATCAGTTCTCTGCATTGCCCTTTGGCTTATCTACTGCGCCCAGAGTATTCACAAAGGTTCTGGCTCCAGTGATAGCTTTCTTCAGGCTAAGAGGAATACAAATCTATCCTTATTTGGACGATTGCCTGATTCTGGCTCAAGGAAGGGACGTGCTTCTTCAGCATTTGGAATATGTGATAGCAGTGCTAAGATGCCTAGGGTATTCTGTGAACGAAATAAAGTCCAGTCTAGTACCCTCTCAAGACATGTGCTTTCTGGGTGTGAGACTGAATACAGCAACCCAGATGGCCTTTTTAACCCCGGACAAACAAAAGAATCTTTCTCTTTACTTCCATCAACTATCTCATCAGTCCGGGCTGACTGCAAGGACAGTCCTTCAAGCCTTAGGGTTCATGGCATCTTGTATTCTGGTACTTCCCAATGCCAAACTGCATATGAGGAAGCTACAATGGTATCTCAAAATGTATGGACACAGCACTGCCAGGATTTGGACACTGTCATTCAAATAATACCTTGCATTCAAAAGGAATTTTTGTGGTGGGCTCAGGAATGTCACCTAAACAAGGGACTCTCTGTGACCCGGCCAGAGGCGAGTCAGATTCTAACGACAGATGCCTCAGACACAGCTTGGGGAGCTCATCTGAATGGAAAGTGGATACAAGACAAGTGGCCTGCCAGACTGCAGCATCTACATATCAACATGAAGGAGATGTTAGCAGTCCAGTTTGCATTACTGGCTTTCAAGGATTTACTTCTTCCAGGGCAGGTGTTGATTCTAACAGACAACACAACTGTCATGTGGTACATCAACAAACAAGGGGGAACACATTCTTATCCTCTATGCAGGCAAGCAATGATTTTGTGGGAGGCTGCGTTAAGCTTGCAGCTGAATCTTCAAGCAAGGTTTCTGCCAGGAGCACAGAACTCCTTAGCAGATGTGTTAAGCAGGCAAATCATGGATCCCCACGAGTGGAAACTGGATCTTCATGTATTTCAGACATTGACAGTGTCATGGGGAACTCCAGACATAGATCTGTTCGCTTCTCCACTAAACCACCAGCTGCCAAAGTTTTGCACGAAAAGGTTTCATCACACAGCCTGGAAAGTGGATGCTCTTTCTTTCATTTGGAAAAATCTTCATGTGTATGCCTTTCCACCTCTGCCTCTCCTCCCAAAGGTACTTCTAAAGGTCAGACAAGACAAGCCACGGATGATTTTAATAGCTCCAGATTGGCCTCGGCAGCACTGGTATCCATTGCTGAGGAGTCTGGTAAGGAAGCCTCCATGGCCCTTACCTTTGATTCCACACCTATTGTCTCAGAAGGACGGGCATCTGCTCAATGTCAAGCTTCACTCTCTTCATCTAACAGCTTGGCATATTCTGTTTTGAACCATAGCAGGTCTCAGCTTCCTCAACAAGTTTTGAATGTGATTATGGAAGCCAGAAGACCTAGTACAAGGAAAGTGTATGCAGGAAAATGGAAGAGATTTTTATTTTGGTGTGCAGCAAAGGATTTGGATGTTTCTGAGCCAAATTTGAGTGTGTCTCTTCAATATCTTACTGAGTTATTGGACAAAGGTTTGTCTTTCTCTTCCATTAAGATTCATGCTGCAGCAATTTCAGCTCACTATGATTGTGACCCACCATTGTTTTCTCATCCTTTGTTCAAGCAATTTCTTAGAGGGGCAAAGAATATAAGACCCCCGTAGAGCTCCTACTCCTGCTTGGGACCTCAATTTTGTGTTGGAGAAACTCACTCTACAACCTTTTGAGCCTGCAGCTACTGCTGAATTGAAATATTTGTCATGGAAGACTGCTTTTTGTTAGCCATTACATCTGCAAGAAGGGTGTCTGAATTGCAGGCCCTTATGGCGGTTGAGCCTTTCCTGATTTTTCATAAGGATAGGGTATCTTTACGTACTAATCCTTCCTTTATGCCTAAAGTGGTTTCTAGTGTGGCTTTAAACCAAACTATTCATTTGCCTACCTTTTATGCAGATCCCCAAAATAAGGGGAAAAGATTTTGCACACTTTAGATGTACACAGGCAGTTGCGTTATTATTTAAGCAGGGCTAAGGATTTTAGGCAGTCTCAGCAGTTGTTTGTTTCTTTTGCTTTGAGTTCTCAGGGCAAGCCTGTGTCAAAACAAACTATTTCTAAGTGGATTGGGTTTTGCATTGCATTTTGTTATTCCCATCATGGCAAGGAGATTCCAGCTGGGATTAGGCCTCATTCCACTAGGGCTACTGCCACTTCAACAGCATTTCTAAGGGGTGGCAACTAAGGATATTTTGGAGGCAGCTACTTGGAGTTCAGTGCATACTTTCTCTAAGCATTACCACCTTCCTCTCTACTCTAAATCTAGGGCTGGTTTTGCCACAGCTATTTTGCAGGGCATGTTGTCAGCTCCTGCTTCCTTATGATTTGCCAGCCTCCCTTACCTCTGCTTTGGGATTCTACCCAAGTGTTAGGACTGCAGCAATGTGGTATGAAGAACATAGTACAGTTTTGTACCTACCATAAATGTAGATGTTCAAGATCCACATTGCTGCAGTCCAATACTCCCTCCCTCCTTCCCTCTGTGTTTAGGGGTGGTTGTGTGGGTGAGGTTATACTCTTGTAAATTTGTATATATTGTATATATATTTGGTGCAGGAGTGTGGTGTTTTTTGGTTTTAGCCTTATCTTTTTAGGGTCTTCTGACATCTGGGGCAAGAAAAGACTGAGGATATGACGTCGGTCATGCGCATTTGTACCCTGACGTCCTGCCGTCAGACTAATGCGCCTTGACCGACGTCAGCCATATACTTTGGTATTCGGGCCGACTGGGACAGCGGACTACCCAAGTGTTAGGACTGCAGCAATGTGGATCTTCGAACATCTACATTTATGGTAGGTACAAAACTGTACTTTTTATACCCTTGACGACTTGACGTCATGGAAGAAGAGACAGCATCCGACTCAGGGATCCAAGACTTTGATATTCAGGTCGGCTGAGGGCTACCTGCATTCAGATAACCCAAATGTAATGACTGCAACAGTGAATATACTCTAACATCTACTTTTATGGTAAGTGTACACAACTGTACTTTCTTTGACCCTGAATTTATGTTACTTTTTACAGGTTCTAGTGTGTCATGATTCACTTGTGGCAAAGTCTGTATATAAAGCTGTATTGCAGTACTTTTCCATGGGAGGGGGTCACTACACTACCTAAATTCTGCATTCCATAGGTAACTTTGTTTTTCTGCCACACTAGATACAAGTTACTCTAAACTTGTTGATGTAAAGTTACTGATTAGTCATTATAACGGGGTGCTTTCCTGATCCAGGTCACCAGTGTAGAAGTAGTGATCCATTTTCAGAGCACTGATAGCTAGGTCATATGGCTTTCTTGTTACTTTCTTCTCGAGACAGTGGCTTGTGGATGGTTTAGGCTTTCTAGGTGCCTTGTGTACCTGGTTGATGCTCATTAACTCTATGTGAATGGGGAGTTAGGTCCCCAAGCTGTGGTTGATGGGGTAGTTGTAACATTCTGGGTATTTGGATCTTCTTTGACTGTGGTTGATGGGGAAAGTTGGGACTTTTATTTTCCCCTGAATGCGGTTTACCTTTCCACCTACTGACCCTCAAGCCCCCATCATGAGTTCCAGCCCATTCATTCCTCATCAGTGACACAAGCCATTCACTGTGTGAAAGCTGACCAATGGATTTTTCATCCAGGTAGGCATGAAGGGGCTATTTGTGCTGTGGTTGTCAGTGGATTGTCAGCCTTACTCCAGCCAGAACCTCCAAACTAACAGCGAGTGGGACCCACAAAGGATGGCTGCAGTCACTGGTGATCTTCTAGTAGAAGACGCAAAGTGGTAATAAACTGGTAACAATAAACTGAGCCAGGGTAGACCGCCACAATCCCTTTAATGAAACTGATAAGACCAACAAAGACAATACTAAGCGCTTTCTCCCTTTACAATATAGGGCATCTTCAGAGTAAAAATGAAAATGAACTGTTGTAACATTCAAATACTGATGCTTATACTTTGAATAGCACACGCCTCCAATGTGATTAACCAATCACCCCATACAATTCATTAATTGCTCTGAAAATTTAACATTTAATGTTATGTAATTAATAAAGCATACTAAACTATAAATGTTAAATATAATTTAAACTAAAAAATACAACCTGAAATAAAAAATATATAATAAAAAATGAAAAATACATATATGTATATATTGTATGACTACATATACAAATAACTAAACCCCCTTCAAAGACCTAAAAACAAACACACATACTTTAATATATTCTATTGGTATGAAAGTAAACTAACAGAATGAAAGAACACTAAACATGTGCACTATTTAAACACTAAACTGTCACCAATGAATAGATGCCAAAAAACGGTGACTATAAACAAGTATAAAGCTGCTGTAGTAGCAAACTGAACTAATTGCTGCTATAGGACAAATTTCATAACCGTACATAATATTGTATTAAGTAATATTGTAATAAAAATAAATATAGATATGTCCTTGGGGCAATATAAAATTAAAACTAAAATTAATATTGATATGAATATGAAATATGAAATAATTGATTGTCGTTATATATATAATAGAAATAAAATTATATATATCAAATTTTGTTGTACAAGTTCATAGGTATTTTGATACCTTATAAAATTTTTTAAAACTTACATAATTTTAAAAAACATTATATTTGAATGGACCTATATTTTAGTATACTAGAAATTGAAATATGTTCATTAATGCCTGGAAATTTAGAAGCATCAAGTCTTAATTGCCAAAGGCACTCCTTGACCTCCAAAAGTATCTTTGTACCCCCCCCCTTTTTTATTGTAAGGAATTCTGTCAATGACAAAGAATATGAATTTTTTAAAATTAATACATTCCAGGCTGTGCATATACAGTGCATTTGTTGTTTTTTTGTTTCTAATGTCTCGAACGTGTTCCAATATCCTAAGTCTCAATTTTCTAATAGTCTTACCTACATAAAAAGTAGGACAACTAAGACAGGTCGCTAAATATATTACCATTTTTGTGTTGCAGTTGCAAAACCCTGGACACCTTAGGGTCCTACCAAAATTGTGTACTGCAACATATGGACCGTTGTCAATATATTTACAAATACTACAACATCCACATTTATTCATCTTTGAATTAGTATATACATCTTGCTTTCCTGCTTTTTCCATTATTTCCTTTATATTCATCCCACTACTGTATGTAAAAATTGCTTGGCTACCCACTATTTTAACAATGTCATTGGTGAATACTGTCCGCCAAGACTCATCAATAATACTTTTGATATCACCACTGTCGTCGTTAAATGGTAATACCATAACATGCCTCATGTTGTTTGAGTGAATTGTTTCTCTGTCCTTTAATAAACCGCCATTAAGAATCTGTTTATAGACCGTGTTTCTTTTATTTTTGACCTCACATTTAATACTGTGAAGAACATCATGTGGGTAACCTCTCTCTATAAACATATTTATTAACTTCATAATTTCCACCTCATAGAGATTGTCATCACTTATAAGCCTAGAAAGCCTTACCATTGGACCTTTAATAATGTTTTTCTTTTGAAAAAAAGGATGGCAACTCTTAAAATGCAGGAAAGAATTGGGAAATGTTTTTTTGCGGTGTATATTAGATATTAAACCTCCTTTTGTGGTGTCCTTAATCAATAGTATATCTAAATAGTCACATTGATCCTCATGTATTTTGTAGGTGAACTTTAAAAAATTGGATCCTTCATTCATATAATGCATAAAGTCATGTATTTCTTCAACTGTGCCCTTCCAAAAAAGTAGTATGTCGTCCAAAAATCGCACATATAGGGCAATTTTCTGTCGATAGGGTGGTGTTAGAATACTTTTGGTTTCCCAATCAACCAAAACTAAATTGGCGTAGGATGGGGCACACTTAGCTTAGTGTTCTTTCATTCTGTTAGTTTACTTTCATACTAATAGAATATATTAAAGTATGTGTGTTTGTTTTTAGGTCTTTGAAGGGGGTTTAGTTATTTGTATATGTAGTCATACAATATATACATATATGTATTTTTCATTTTTTATTATATATTTTTTATTTCAGGTTGTATTTTTTAGTTTAAATTATATTTAACATTTATAGTTTAGTTTAGTATGCTTTATTAATTATATAACATTAGATGTTAAATTTTCAGAGCAATTAATGAATTGTACGGGGTGATTGGTTAATCACATTGGAGGCGTGTGCTATTCAAAGTATAAGTATCAGTATTTGAATGTTACAACAGTTCATTTTCATTTTTACTCTGAAGATGCCCTATATTGTAAAGGGAGAAAGCGCTTAATATTGTCATTGTTGGTCTTATCAGTTTCATTAAAGGGATTGTAGCGGTCTACCCTGGCTCAGTTTATTGTTACTGGTGATCTTCTCCCTGCTTCAGCCTCTCTGACTACTACATTTACTGGTATGTTGGAGTACTGTCTGGTGGAAGCTGCCATAAGCATGGCTGACTTGGGTGCCTCTAATGAAACGTAACCCCTCTTCTGCATGCTTCTGATGTGAGTGCACACTTTATTGCAGGAGTGTACCATGTATTCCCCAGTGCATATGCTTGCTAACATACATTATCTAGTGTTCACCAGCTTGGCAGCTCCAAGGTTGTATTTCTCAGTCCTGTTTTATCTGCTGTGCTAACAGCTACTTTCTTGGTAGTGACCAGCTGCCTGGAATAGTCCCTGCCAAAGCTAGGATGAATCCTGTGACATCAGTCAATTGCTTCCTCTGGTCTGTCTGTTCCTGTGGTGCTCCTACCAGTAATCCGACTCAAATTGTCTGTGTAATAGGGCCTTTTTCATTTTTCCAGTAGAGCTGGATAGAGTTGTGGCTTTGTGTTTGGTCCTCCCCATCAGCATTAACTGCTGCAGCAGTAAGAAGTTTCTCTTTGTATAGAAAGAGATAGTGGCCATAATATGTTGTACCAGGCGTAAATGAGAGTGCGTATTCCACATACAAAATGTCATATGTCAGACCTTCAGGAGATTGAGGAGGATGAAAAAACAGGAGAGGGCAGCTGTTGCTGGTTCCATTCCAGAAATTATTCCCACCTGTTTTCACTGTTGAGACTAAGTTGCAAAAATCAATACCTGAATATCTGCAATGATACCCGTTCCAGTTAAGGCAGCAAGATCAGATTTCTCCCCTCTACTTGGTGGTGGTGGACAGTCAGGGGATGCTCATAATTGTGGAGGGTAAGTAGGTTGGCTTATATGATGGTATAGTAGAAACTGCAGCAGAGTTTATATGTGCAGTGCATGTAGGATAGGGCCTTTGCTATTGTAGAAGCCTCCAAAAATATAAAACTTTCAAGTTAACGTTGCAGAAAAAAGGGAGAAGCTAGAGATTCTTTATCAAAACATTTTTGTGTATTTAAGTGCCATTATGTACATATTGTACAGGTATAGCAGTGCCCTTAGGAAATTTGTCTGGAGACGCAGTAGAATAGATTTTGTGGGCAGTAATCCCTCTTTTGGTTGGTGAATTTTGCATATAGTTGTTAGTGCAAAAATAGACTCCATGGGTCATTCCAAGGAAATTGCCTTAGGTTCATGGACTTAAGTGCTCTACATGGTGACTTGGGGGGGGGGGGGGGGTCGTACTCGCACACTCACTTGTACTCTCACTCTATTTCATGTAATAATGCTTGCACACTCTCTCATGCACAGTCTCTCCTTCTCCCTCTCATACGCGAGCACAGCCTCTCCCTCGCTCGCCCATTCAAACACACACTCACAAAATGCATGCATGCCTGAGCACTCCCTCACACGCACATACTCATTCTCTCTCTTGCGCGCGCGCACACACACACACACACACACACACACACACACACACACACACACACACACAATCATACATGCATGTACACTGGCGCACACACACTGTCATACATGCACATACACTGACACACACACACAGTAACCAGAATCCACAAAACGGCATACAATAAACACTGAAAACTAACAAACCAACGCTGCACCAAATGTCACAATTAGAACATTTGTTAAATATTTAAGCATTTTCATTGCTAATCAAACTGAACTTGATCAGAAACAGTGTCCAGTCACCTTATACTTTTTAAATACTCTTAAAGATGCCAAACATTTAAAGAGATACACCTTTGAATAATCATTGGATAAATTCTCCATCAAAATACAAAATATAAAATTATTGGTATCGAAAAAGGTAGAAACCACTAAAGAATAAAAAAAATGTATACAAATACATAAATTCCAAACATGCAGGTTCCACTTTTAAAACAATACAAAATGGGGTTTTGCCCAAATTGGTTTAACAATCCAAGAGTACCAAAAACTGTGCTCCCTTTTTCAGGAAATAAATTTCTGTATTAAATTCTATCACAGGTCCCAGAGATAAATTTTCATTATTATTTGTTTTCGTATTACCTGCCAATGTATTAGTCTGACATAGAAGAGGGCCATATTTAATGTTTTTATACTCTGTCACCCACTTGTTAAGCTTATCAAACGTAATCTTTGGATATGCACGATCAGTGATCAAGTTGCGTAATGTAATAGCGTCATCAAAAATTGTCTTCGGATACTGGCCTACTTAACCTAATTAGTTGCCGTTTGAATACATTTCTCTTTTGCCACAAAAGGAATTGACTGTTGAAGTGTAAGTAGGCATTGGGAATAACTGCACACACAGATGTAGATCTCTTTCTCTGTTATACACGCAATCTCTTTCTCTCTCACATGCATGATTGTGCGCTCTCTCATCTGTGCACACATGGATTGTCTCGTGCTGCGTCGTCTTGCACACAAGCTCACGTGCGCGTGCTGTGGCTCAAGTGCGCGCTCTGTCACACACAATGCAGTCTTCAGATTCTACTTTAAAACATTTTGTTTGCACTAAAGCAGAATTTGCAGATATGTTATTTATCCATCTGTAGCTGTGTGCGTCTGTCTGTGTGTCTGTCTCTGCATTTCTGTCTGTCTGTAGTTATTTGTTGCTGCATTTAGTGACCATAAACATGGACAGCAACATGAAAACCTAAATCTTTCCAACTTTAAATGTGGGTCATTCAGCATTGTTGTACTGATGTTCAAAGACCGCAGCATCAGTGAAAGGTTTTGGGGATTGTGAATACTGGTTTCTGAGTCACAAGTTCTGGAGTTTTTTTCTTAAGAGGCACTTTATGTACTGCGTGTGTAGATAAGTGCTCCACACAAACGTTAATGTGGAGCAAATTGTTGCTGTTCTTCAGAAGTGGCGTAAGTAATATTAACTTTGAGCATAGGTTGTTGTCGCATGTACAGTGGCCACAAGTGTGAATTCCCTAAGTGTGGAAATGATTATAAACATTTTGCACAGATGATTGTACCTCCCTTTGCCTCCTGTCAGGGGACTTTGCCCCATTCTGCCTCTACTTTTAAATGTACTCTCTCCATGGTCCCTGCCCTTTTTGGAAGGGGGTAGAAAAGATCTACATATTTGCACTTTTGGGCTTTGAGGTTTGGACTGTAGACTGGAACCCATCCTATTAGATTGTTTAATAAAGAGGCAGGCATAGTATACAAGTTCAGTTCTTCGAGTTTCTGTGCTACAAATAATGTAAGTTGTGTTAAATGCTCACTTATTGCACCCTGCTACTTTGGTCTATATTTAATCTGTTCATATGTTTTTTTTCTTAGTGGCTTGAGACTCGACCAAACAGACAGGTGTGTCCTGTATGCAAAGCTGGTATTAGTCGTGATAAGGTAATTCCGTTATATGGTCGTGGAAGCACAGGACAGCAGGACCCAAGGTAAGTTATAGCATTAATCTGTACTCTGAGTGTTAGTAAAGTTAAAATTAACATAATATGGTTCTTTTGTTTGTCTGCGTAGTCGGATCTCTCAGAATTAGAGATGAAGTATATGCGTCGAGTTTTTTTTCCACTCTGTCTTTAAAATACTGTATTGGATTCTGCAGTCTAGTAGCTGGTCCATTACTTAAGCATATATCACTTTTGGTGGTATTTGCTGGTAACTAATATAGTCCTTTCTAGGCCATCAACTGAATTCAATGACTTAAGTATATCTTAATCTAGAGGATATATAAAGGACTGGAGGGAAAAATTAGAGTGGGAGAGGTCCTGTCTGATAACTTGTGTCTGAACAGATGAACACCTGGTAGGGGTGTCCCCTTTCCCATTTGTTATTTGCATTCTCTTTAGAGCCATTGGCAAAGAAAGTAAGGGACTTGGAAATTCAAGGATATAATTGGTATGATAGTAAAGAAAAGATGGTTTTATTTGCCGGTGATATTAATTTTACCTGATAAAACCAAAAAAGGACATCACAGTGTTATGGAACATTTTGAGACTGTTCCAAGAGGCATATTTTTATCAACTAGAGGAGAAGTTGTGGACATTATAATAAAGAGTTGAAGGATTTATTTTGGGAGAGATAAGGGGAAAGGGTCTAGTGGGATAAGGTGATCCTTCCAATAGACCAAGGTGGTTTAGGATTACCTGCTTTGAATGGATATTTTAGAACTACACGGTTAAGGCTCCTATCTATAACGTAAGCAGACCGCAGTAAATCAAAGTAGAAATGTATGATTATGTGGAGGGTGTGTCGAGAAATAAGGGGAAAGGGTGGGATTTTGTAAGCAGATCCTCACGGAGCAGAACAGCAGCCATACAGAATATATTATGTTCAAAAAGTAGTAGAAAGTATTCTAAGAACTAAGTCAATGCAAGAGTGGCGAAAGGAAATTTTGTCATTAGAAATGGCTGCAATTAGGGGCACAGAGAATAGGCAAAATTCTGTAATTTAATGTAGAAAACTGGTAAAGGAACCAAGGTATTTGGAGCAAATAATTAGAGGGAAAGGTAATAAAATGGGAAAAGGCCAAGAAGACATTAGGACTGCAGGCTAGAGATTACCTTCCGTATCAGGGATTGATATCAGAGTATCAAAGAGAAAGGGATAGGGAAATCCTAAGTGAAAGATCTGCTCTGGCAGAGATTTTAGTTGCATCAAGAACAGAACTGCTGTTTAAAGGAATAATTAGTAGGGCAAATAAAATATTATACTTTGACTATAGGAATCAATTGGAGGAGGTTAGAAAAATTCGGGAAGAGATATTAGATGAGCATTTCACAAGGAAACAATGGGAGGGATGTATCTATGGATGTTCATCGTGCATACAGCTGCAGTCATAACAGATGGGGTTCTCCTGCCGTCAGGCGGGTCCTCGGTCGGCCGAATTCCAAAGTCTAGGTCCGGCGTCAGTTGTCGCTTCTTCCCTGACGTCAGTGCGACGGGGGTATAAAGGAACCAGCCAACGCCATTTTCTTCAGTCTTTCTTGCTGCGCGGTGCCCGAAGCAGAAGCAGTTCGCAAGTGCCGGTTGGCCAGCTCCTGAGATTACGAAAATTTGGAAACCGAAGTCTTCTTAAAAGCTAAGTACCCCGTTGGGGAAACTTTTCTTGCCTCAGACCGATGTCAGACAAAGTTAATAATTGTATTTCTTGTGGGAAGCAAATACTGCATAAGAATTTCCATTCCCTCTGTATACCTTGTTTAGGCCCAGACCACGACGTCTCGGTCTGTCGCTTTTGTGCTACATTCAACAAACGCACTATTAAGCGTCGGGCGGAGTTCGCCCAGCATTATTTTGGGAAAGCATTTAACTATACTATGTCGTCGGATACTCCGACTCCGGTTTTGTCTAAAAAACGCAAAGATAAGGACCGACACACGAGGTCCGCGGCCTCTACCGACACCACACCAAAGCCGACTACACGTGGTCCAGTTTTCAGCGAGGCACCTACGCAGCCCCTGACTACCGACGACACTTCTTTGACGGTGTCTCCTGTGCCCGAGGTCGCAGGCTCCTCTGCCCACACCCCGACTACAGATACCGAAGCCACTCTTGGAGTTGAAACTCAGAATGTGGACAGGTCCACCTCCACTCAAGGTGTCTTCAGACCTTCCTCTTCTTTCTCCATCAAGGCTTTCACTAAGTCTAAAGCAACCATGCACTCTGAGACCAGCTACACAGGGCCCATCTCCAGGCCCCATGCCTAAGAAACAGATGCTTAAAATGGCTGAGGATTTAATTACTCTTATCAGAGGTTCTCAGCCCCCACCGGACAAAAGGCCCAGAGTGGAGGAAGATTCCCCCTCCTCTGATCAGGGCTCCATTATTTCAGAGCACTCTGATGATCAGGAACATTCTTACTCCCCTTTTGAAGACTCTGATGCGGAGGAATCCATCCCTTCTGTATCCCCCCAGAGGATTACTCATTTGGGGAAACTTTGCATACCTGAAGGGAACACTTCCACTGGGAAGGCCAGGATTATTCAGATTCCAAGAAAAGGCTCAGGGAATTTCTCTTGCTACCTCAGCACAGGCCTCTGGCTATACCTCCTGTCTTGGACATCCTAGATGATGTTTACTCGGAGGCCTGCCTTAACCCGGACTCTCTACCTCCAGCTCCAGTTAAGCCTGACAGGTACTACCGAGTTCCTGACTCACACCAATTTCTATACAAAAGCCATGCTGCTGACCCAGAAACCATTTCACAGGGCCCCAAGGGAGTTATGGCCTCCATTGCTAAAAATCCATTACCTTCCGAGAGAGACTCCAGATCCTTAGAAAGGTGGGGAAAAAAGATATATACCTCGGCTACCTTATCCATGAGGGCCTTAAACTGTCAGTTTCATATGCTAAAATACCAACCGTTTTTGTTATCACAATTGAAAAGTAAAATGTCACAACCTGAACAACCAGGCTTGAAGGAGTTGCAGGATTTGTTGCATAGGGCAGAACAAGTGGGTAAGCATACCTTACAATGTGGTTTTGATGCTCTAGAGGCCTCATGTAGAGCTGCTGTTACAGGATCAGTCATACGTAGGCATGCCTGGCTCAAGGAACAAGCCTTGCCTGATCATGTCAAAGCTAAATTACTAGACGCCCCTCTTCAAAAGGATGTACTATTTGGTGCTAATGCTGAGGAGGTATTAAGGAAAATGGAGGAAAAGGCTAAATCAATGCAAACTGTGAAAGAATTTCTACAGGTACAACCCCCACGTTTTAGTAGAAATTGGCCTTCCAAAAACTGGTTCTTTCCTGCCACGGACAGACCCCAAAGAGGCAGATACAGGCGCCCGAGGGGCAGAGGACAATCCCAAGGATCGTTTAGAGGCAGACAATGGCAAGCGCCTACACAAAGAGGTGGTGAGGACAACTCGCAATCTTTCAGAAAGCAAACCCAATGACTTTCCCCTTTGCATGCCAAGCAAGACTCAAATGGCAGCCCCCTTAGGAGGAAAGCTGGCATTATTTTCAAAAAATTGGCATATTGTCACAAAGGACAAATGGATCCTGGACATTATAAACAGAGGCTACAAATTCCATTTTCACACCCTTCCAAAAATGAGAGGCATGCCAAACCTGCCACACAATCAAAGGGCAGAGGCACAAAGGCAAATTACAGATCTCATAAACATGAAAGCTATTCAAGAGGTACCTACACACGAACAAGGCCAAGGTTTTTATTCCAGGCTATTTCTGGTGCCAAGGAAGGGAAAAGATTGGAGACCTATTTTGGACCTATCCATCCTAAACACATTTCTACTCATACCAAAATTCAAGATGCTCACTCTACAGCAACTTCTTCCCATGCTGGGCAAGGAGTTTTGGCTGGTAACATTGGACCTCAAGGAGGCATACCTGCATGTCCCAATCAGACAAAATTGCAGAAGGTACTTCAGATTACTTGCAGGTGCAACCCATTATCAATTCTCTGCATTGCCCTTTGGCTTATCTACTGCACCCAGAGTATTCACGAAATGCCTGGCATCAGTAATTGCCTACTGCAGACTTTAAGGGACACAAATATACCCCTATTTGGACGACTGCCTGATCCAAGCGGACAGCAAGCACATTCTTCTGAAACATCTGGCTTATGTAATAATGTTGTTGAACTCTCTGGGATACACAGTCAACAAAAAGAAATCAAGGCTAATACCCTCTCGGAAGATAATTTTCCTGGGTGCCAATTTGGACACAAACACCCAGATGGCCTACCTCACGCCAGAGAAGCAGGGGCAACTAATTCAATACTTCAGAGCACTAGCAAATTGCACCAGGCTGACTGCAAGGAAAATCCTGCAGGCTCTGGGATTCATGGCATCTTGCATCTTACTAATCCCATGTGCAAAGCTGCATATGAGGAAACTACAATGGTACCTGAAAACATATGGTCTCAACACAGCCACAGTTTGGAAACAATAATACCACTAATTCCATGTCTGCAAAAGGAATTTCTGTGGTGGGCTCAAGCATGTCAAACAAACACAGGTCTTCCATTCAGCAAGCATCAAGCAAATCAAGTCATCACAACAGACGCCTCGGACTACGCCTGGGGGGCGCACATGACAGATCGGTGCATTCAGGGCAAATGGTCGCAAAAAGAAAAGCACCTTCACATCAATCAAAAAGAAATGCTAGCAGTAATAAATGCTATTATAGCTTTCAAGGACCTTCTACAACCAGGTCAACTATTGATAAGAACGGACAACACCACAGTTTTGTGGTACATAAACAAACAGGGAGGAACACATTCTTACCCCCTATGCAGACTGGCCATGTCACTTTGGAACATGGCCATGGACTTACAAATGGAACTACAAGCACAGTATTTGCCAGGCAAGGAACACATGCTGGCAGACAACCTAATCAGGAATATGACAGATCCACACGAATGGAAATTGCATCCACAAGTTTTTACAGAAATAATCCAAGAATGGGGAAGGCCAGACATAGATCTCTTTGCCTCCCACAAAAATCATCAATTGACAAAATTCTGCTCAAGGATTTTCCATCCAAAGGCCTGGAGAGTGGACGCGCTCTCTTTCAGTTGGACATCAATGACAGTTTATGCCTTCCCACCTCTTCCTCTGCTGCCCAAAGTTCTATTGAAAACCAGAGCAGACAGACCAAAGATGACAGACCAAAGATGATACTCATTGCTCCGGACTGGCCAAGGCAACACTGGTACCCACTCCTGAGGAGCCTGACGCTTTCCCCACCATGGACCCTGCCTCTAATGCCTCTTCTTACTCAGCACAGCTTCAAAACTCTTCACAGCCAGCTAAAAACACTCAATCTAGCCATATGGAAGATTCCTTAGCATCACAACAGGCCCTACTCTCCAAAGGAGGTGCAGGATGTCATTTTGGAGGCCAGAAGGCCATCAACTAGAAAAGCTTACTCCGCAAAATGGAAACGTTTTTGTGTCTGGAATGAGAAAAAGGGCCAGGATCCTGGAAAACTGAATTTACCTCAAATACTACAATATTTGCCTAAACTGCTAAGCAGTGGACTTTCATTCTCCTCCATCAAAATCCATGCCTCAGCCATTTCTGCAGAATACAACACTGATCCACCTTTATTCTCTCACCCTCTCAAGACAGTTCCTCAGAGGGGCTAAGAATTTAAGACCTCCAAGGAAACAACCAATACCTGCTTGGGATCTTAATTTCATTCTGGAAAAACTGACCTTGCCTCCCTTTGAGCCAGCTGCCTTATCAGATTTGCAATATTTGCCCTGGAAAACAGCTTTCCTTCTGGCTATCACCTCAGCTCGTAGAGTTTCAGAACTACAGGCTCTCATGGCTGTCCATCCTTTTATCATCTTCCATCAGGACAGAGTTTCCTTACGAACCAACCCGTCTTTTATGCCTAAAGTGGTATCCAGGGTAGCTTTAAATCAGGCCATACATTTACCTACTTTTTATCCTAATCCTCAAAACAAAGGGGAGAGATTACTACATTCCTTGGACATCCACAGACAACTGCGTTATTATTTGGACAGAACAAAGCCTTTCAGAAAATCAGAACAGCTCTTTGTGTCCTATGCGGTAGGAGCTCAAGGAAAGCCAATTTCCAAACAGACAATGTCAAAATGGATAGCCCACTGCATACGCTTCTGCTATTCCTTTCATGGCAAAACTGTACCTACAGGCATTAGAACTCATTCCACCAGGGCCACAGCCACCTCTGCAGCCTTCCTCGGAGGAGTTCCTACCAAGGATATTTTGGAAGCAGCCACTTGGAGTGCTGTGCATACCTTCTCCAAGCACTTCAACCTACCATTATACTCAAAATCTAGAGCAGGCTTTGCCACTGCAGTCTTGCAGGGCATTTTGGCTCCTCCTAGTTCCACCTAGTGCCTACCACCCCTTTCTTAGCTTTGGGATTCTACCCATCAGTTATGACTGCAGCTGTATGTACGATGAACATAGTACAGTTTTGTACCTACCATAAATGTAGATGTTCGAGTGCTAATACAGCTGCAGTCCAGGTTTCCCTCCCTCCTTCCCCTCTTGGGACAGGCCTATAGGCTAACACATCCTCATACAACCTGATTTGGAGTATTCATTTATGATGTATTTGCTTGCAACTACTGTATTTTGATTATATTGCACTGCATTATTACACAAATTTATGTATTGCCTTCCTTCTGGGGGCACCTGACATCTGGGGCAAGAAAAACTGAAGAAAATGGCGTTGGCTGGTTCCTTTATACCCCTGTCGCACTGACGTCAGGGAAGAAGCGACGACAACCGACGCCAGACCTAGACTTTGGAATTCGGCCGACCGAGGACCCGCCTGACTGCAGGAGAACCCATCCTTTATGACTGCAGCTGTATTAGCACTCGAACATCTACATTTATGGTAGGTACAAAACTGTACTTTCCTGTAGATCAGAGTGAATGTGCTGTAGCTTTAAGAAGCATGTCAAGGGCTGTGTGTGCACATATAAATACAGAGCACGTGGTATTCGTATGCCATTTTGAGAGTGCAGCCAGAGAGTGAGCGTGTACGATTGCAGTAATTAGTTTGTATACAAGTTACTTGAGTTAAAGTCAGTACACTTCTATCATGATGTGTTTGTATATAGTAAAGCTGCTTCAACAGAACCCTCGAAGACTCTTCAGTTGTGTCCAAAGTAGGTGAATGACATGTTGTCAGAACAGAGATCGCAGAGAATAATATTCAGAGCCATGAGGTGCAGAGATGATAGTGAAGGTAAACTAAGAGAAACGAGAGCGAAAAAGAGGCAGAAAAGAATCAACGGTAATGAGAATTCGCATGAACTGCTTATTTTATATAAAAAAAAAAAAGATAAAACTGAGCATTACAAGGGCACACGATCGCATTATTAAACAAGTGGGAGGCACAAGTTTTATTAACTAAAGAGAAATGTTTAAAATTGAGATATTTGACAAAACGATTATAAAAAAAGCAAAACGAGTGTTTAGAGTAAAACAAGCACAAGAAAAGTACAACAGGCATGAAAAGAGATTAAACGAATATAATAAGGGCAAAGAAAAGAGAGGAAAAAAATGTCACATTAAGCATAAATATAGCAAGGTGGCTATATGTTTTGGCAAAGTACTGTTTGGCATACCTATGACTTCATATTGTATCAAGGGCGTAACTAGAGTTATTCGAGGCATCTCAAAGTGTGTAAAAGTGCTGACAGTGTGTGCTTATTACTGTGCGTATATTCCAGAGTTCATATGTGTGCAAAGTGCAACTATTTTGTGAAGTACAATCAGAGTATAGCCATTTTGAAAAGTTTCTTGTGCTGGGTGTGTCTCTTCACAAAGTGCCGCCATTACAGAGTGTTTCTTGCACTGTAAAGAGTTGCCTAGCAACGTACCTCCATTCTGGGGAAATTTCATTGTGTTGTGTACAGTTTATTTGCAAAGTGCAGTTACTTCAAAATGTTATTGACTCTGAGCTCCGCTTGCCCAGTTCATTCGCATCGTGCAGTTATTTGAAATGTTTCTTAAAATGATGATAAATTAGTTTCACAGTACAGTGATTTCATGAGTATCACAGTGCCCAAAAGAATTATTTCACAAAGTTTAGTTATAAAGAGGCTTACTGTGCTGTTGATCAAGTTACAAATATTGGCATAAATTTCTGGCATATGTGTATGTGTTTGTACTTATTTGCAAAACCCTTCACTCGTATGTGTTAATATGGCAGACGGATTTTGAAAGCCCTTACCACTTGTATTTGATCAGAATATTGCAGAGATTTGGAGAATATTTGAACAAGAGTACGATATTTTATACAAGCAGCTTATTCAGCTAAAGATGCACACACCAGGGCATTCATTTTGCCAAACCTAACTGGGTCAGAGGCCATAGAAAGAGGGCGTTCAATTGGGTTAGAGGCCATAGAAAGAGGGCGTTCAATTGTGTATGCACCAGTATGAGGGAGAAGGTGAAACTTGTATTGTTGTACAGGCTGAATCAAGGGAAGACCCCAAGTGTTTGATGCGCAAGTTCAGAGAAATGTGTAACCCCCAGACAAATATTACATTAGAGAGGTATTTGTTTTACATGAGATCAGAAACCAGGGGAAACTTTTCCAGCTTATATAACTGACCTGAGAAATAAAGCCAAAATGTGTTGATTTGGTGACTTAAAAATAGGGTTAATAAAGGACAGGCTTGTATGTGGTATTAATAGTGGTGCTGCGAGAAAGATTTTGCTTTGTGACAGTGATTTAATGTTGAGTAAAGCCATTGAGATTTGTCAAATCCATGAGGTGACAGAAAAACACACAAGTGTGCTTGCAAGTGATAAGAGCATGGTTTCAGCAGGCTTCAGAGCAAAGGTAGACTGCATTGCAACACATGGCAAACAGAAGCAGGCCTAAGCACATGGCAGCCACAAGCCCCTGCTAGTTCACCAGGGAAAGCTTGTAGCTTTCCATCATGTTCTAAGACTAGTTCAGTCAAAGGAGCATACTCCAATGCAGTACAAGCCTGAATCAGCAAAACCCAGGTTCAGCTTTATTGTTAACTGTCGCAGTTGTGGTGCCAGTCTTGAGTCTACAAGAGAGAATTGCTTAGCATTTGGTCAGCCATGTCACAAGTGTAAAAAATGGAACCATTTTCAAAAGTTTTGGAAATCAAGTAAACCCCGCACAGTTGTAAAGAAAGGTCACACAAAGAAGCAAGTTGATCAAGTAGATTGCAAATCCACTTTCTATGCAAATGGTATATCAGTAATTGGTGAGAGTTGATGCAGTGACTTTATTGGCAAAGATTGAAGTATTTTGTACAGTCTGGATCAATGGTAAATCCACAGAGCTTCTGTGTAGTCCGAAGACCAGTACAGTCTTTATTGGGCCTGAAAGACAGTTTGAGAATTAATCTCCTTTCTTTTAGTTCATTGCATAAGTGCGTGTCCTTGTTCTAATTTTTCTGACGCCATTTTATCAGAATATGCTGATTTTTTTGATGAGAAGTTGGGTAAACTTCCTGTTTTGTATTCCATGAAGTTAGACCCAGAGGTCACTCCAGTAGTCAGACCAGCAAGAAGAATTCCGATAGCTATGCAGGATGAAGTTAAGGCCCAGTTGGATAAAATGGTACCGCAAGGCGTACTTTGTCCAGTTACATAACCAACTGAATGGGTGTCGTCTATGGTAGCAGCTCACAAAAAAGGCTGAAGATTTAAGATTTTTGCTTGGAAGTGCTTGCATAGGTATTGTTATACCTCATGCAGACTTCAAAGAAATTTTCCTCCAGTAGATGGCAAAAGTTGGAGGTGTGATGCAGAAGAAAGAAGTATCATGGAACATGTATTTTGGGAGTGTAACTAGTTGGCAGATGTTAAAAATTCCCTGCAAAAGTACTCTGTTAAGAATATTTGGTGATCAAATGGATGTAACTAAAGAAGTTATTTTTTGAGCTGGGATACATGATCTGAATAGCCTAGATATATAGTAAGGCCTTGTTAAGTTTAATTATTTTGGATGCCAAAAATTGTAATTATTTGAATATGGAAATCCATGTCTAAACCAACTGTATTTTGAAGTATTGAATGTTGTAGCAGAGATGAAAGAACTGGAAGAGAGATCTTTAGAAAATGGTAGGGCCAAATTATACAGAAATAAATGGAAGTTGTCAGAACAATACATGCAGAATAACGTTTTGGAGGAGGAGTGAGATTTACGTGAGGCAGGAATTGAGCATTTTATGTAATGCTGGGTTAATGATTATACAAAAGAATATATGATGTGTAATGTTCACAGCTTGCAAAAAGTGTCTGTCATAATTTAGTGATTATGTTTTTTTCCAGTCATACATAGACAAGTAGATCAGTGGAAAGTTGTACATGTCTTAGGCTGATATTCTTCATATTGATCACTGCTGTGGCACCTTTAGCTCTGTGGGATCTTGCTAAGGATATAACAGCAGGTCAGCTTCCAAAGCTTCAGGGCACCTTCCAAACTCTTATACTGTCAAGCAGCTGGAGCTGAGCTGACTAAAAGACAAGTTTGGGCATAAAGCCCTTAAGAGCTTTACTGCCGCCCAAGAGTACACTACTCCGATTTTGTAGCTTATGCTTTCCTTTGCTGGACAGATAAGTTCCCTTTGGGGACAGAACCTTCTGTGTTCTTAATTTTGTTGATGTTTTATTACTTTCCTCTTCAGGAGCGTTATTTTAAAACAAGAGTGTTGTGTTTTAATGAACTGTCTCAAGACTATGATGTACTTTTTAACTGGAGCATTTTTTTTCCTGTTAATGTCAAAGCTGTTCAAAATAACTGAAAACATGGGGTTGGCATAGAGTTTTGAAGTTCCTTTTTACTGTTTTTTTTTTTTTTTTTTTTTTTTTTTTGTCAAAAAAGTAACTTTTATGGACTGGTAGTTTTTACAGGGAATTGCTGCCTGTGTTTCCCAGGAAGGAGGCACCATTTTTGGCTTGACCATGGAACAGACTACCGGTTCTATGGTCAGTTCTCTTTCCAGCCACAAAAAGAAAATTTAGCTAAACTGCTTTTGCCACCACAGCAGGGTAGTAATTTGCCTCTGCTAAAAGTGGGTGACTGTGGTGTGACCATTTGTTGTAGCTCTGACAACTCATCTTTTACACTGAATCCCTCTGGTGTAGCATCTGTAGCCACTATAGACTGTGGTTAGCCATATCCTCTGCAGCTGTTGGGGTCCCTCAGTAGGCAAGGTAGAGCCTCTCTTGTTGATGTTCATCGTGCATACAGCTGCAGTCATAACAGATGGGTTCTCCTGCCGTCAGGCGGGTCCTTGGTCGGCCGAATTCCAAAGTCTAGGTCCGGCGTCGGTTGTCGTCGCTTCTTCCCTGACGTCAGTGCGACAGGGGTATAAAAGAACCAGCCGATGCCATTTTCTTCAGTCTTTCTTGCCGTGCGGTGCACGAAGCAGAAGCAGTTCACAAGTGCCGGTCGGCCAGCTCCTGAAATTACGAAAATTTTGCAACCGAAGTCTTCTTGAAAGCTAAGTACCCCGTTGGGGAAACTTTTCTTGCCTCAGACCGATGTCAGACAAAGTTAATAATTGTATTTCATGTGGGAAGCAAATACCGCATAAGGATTTCCATTCCCTCTGTATTCCTTGTTTAGGCCCAGACCACAACGTCTCGGTCTGTCGCTTTTGTGCTACTTTCAATAAACGCACTATTAAGCGTCGGGCGGAGTTCGCCCAGCATTATTTTGGCCAAAAATTTAACTATATTATGTCGTCGGATACTCCGACCCCAGTTTTGTTTAAAAAACGCAACGACAAGGACCGACACACGAGGTCCGCGGCCTCTACCGTCACCACGCCAAAGCCGACTACACGTGGTCTGGTTCTCAGCGAGGCGCCTACGCAGCCCCTGACTACCAACGACACTACATTGGCGGTGTCTCCTGTGCCCGAGGTCGCAGGCTCCTCAGCCCACACCCCTACTACAGATACCGAAGCCACTCTTGGCGGTGAATCTCAAAATGTGGACAGGTCTACCTCCTCTCAAGGTGTCTTCAGACCTTCCTCTTCTTTTTCCATCAAGGCTTACACTAAGTCTAAAGCAGCCGTGCATTCTAAGAGACCAGCTACGCAAGGCCCATCTCCAGGCCCCATGCCTAAAAAACAGAGGTTTAAAATGGCTGAGGATTTGAGTACTCTTATCAGGGGTTCACAACCCCCCCCCCCCCCGGACAAAAGGCCCAGAGTGGAGGAAGAATCCCCCTCCTCTGATCAGGGCTCCATTATTTCAGAGCATTCTGATGAACAGGAACATTCTTACTCCCCTTTTGAAGATTCTGATGCTGAGGAGTCCATCCCCTCTGTCTCCCCCCCAGAGGATTACTCATTTGGGGAAACTTTGCATACCTTAAGGGAACACTTCCACTGGGAAGGCCAAGATTATTCAGATTCCAAGAAAAGGCTTAGGGAATTTCTCTTGCTACCTCAGCACAGGCCTCTAGCTATACCTCCTGTCTTGGACATACTAGATGTGTACTCGGAGGCCTGCCTTAACCCGGATTCTCTACCTCCAGCTCCAGTCAAGCCTGACAGGTACTACAGGGTTCCTGACTCACACCAATTTCTATACAAAAGCCATGCTGCTGACCCAGAAACTATCTCACAGGGCCCCAAGGGAATTAAGGCCTCCACTGCTAAAAATCCATTGCCTTCCGAGAGAGATTCCAGATCCTTAGAAAGGTGGGGAAAAAAGGTATATACCTCTGCCACCTTAACCATGAGGGCATTAAACTGTCAGTTCCATATGTTAAAGTACCAACAGTTTTTGTTATCACAATTGAAATGTAAAATGTCACAACCTGAACAACCAGACTTGAAGGAGTTGCAGGATTTGATGCATAGTGCAGAACAAGTGGGTAAACATACCTTACATTGTGGTTTTGATGCTCTAGAGGCCTCATGTAGAGCTGCTGTTACAGGATCAGTCATACGTAGGCATGCCTGGCTCAAGGAACAAACCTTACCAGATCATGTCAAAGCTAAATTACTAGACGCCCCTCTACAAAAGGATGTATTATTTGGTGCTAATGCTGAGGAGGTATTAAGGAAAATGGAGGAAAAGGCTAAATCAATGCAGACAGTGAAAGACTTTCTACAGGTACAACCCCCACGTTTCAGTAGAAATTGGCCTTCCAAAAATTGGTCCTTTCCAGCCACGGACAGACCCCAAAGAGGTAGATACAGGCACCCGAGGGGCAGAGGACAATCCCAAGGATCGTTTAGAGGCAGACAATGGCAAGCTCCTACACAAAGAGGTGGTGAGGATAACTCGCAACCATTCAGAAAGCAAGCCCAATGATTTTCCCCTTTGCATGCCAAGCAAGACTCAAATGGCAGCACCTTAAGGCGGAAAACTGGCATTATTTTCAAAAAATTGGCATATTGTCACAAAAGACAAATGGATCCTGGACATTATAAAGAGAGGCTACAGATTCCATTTTCACACCCTTCCAAAAATGAGAGGCATGCCAAACCTGCCACACAATCAAAGGGCAGAGGCACAAAGACTAATTTCAGATCTCATAGACATGAAAGCTATTCAAGAGGTACCTACACACGAACAAGGTCAAGGTTTTTATTCCAGACTATTCCTGGTACCAAGGAAGGGAAAAGATTGGAGACCTATTTTGGACCTATCCATCCTAAACACATTTCTACTTGTACCAAAATTCAAGATGCTCACTCTACAGCAGCTTCTTCCCATGCTGGGCAAGGAGTCTTGGCTGGTTACATTGGACCTCAAGGAGGCATACCTGCATGTCCCAATCAGACAAAATTGCAGAAGATGCCTCAGATTTCTTGCAGGTTCAACCCATTATCAATTCTCTGCGTTGCCCTTTGGCTTATCTACTGCGCCCAGAGTATTCACGAAATGCCTGGCATCAGTAATTGCCTACTGCAGACTTCAAGGGATACAAATATACCCCTATTTGGACGACTGCCTGATCCAAGCCGACAGCAAGCACATTTTACTGGAACATCTGGCTTATGTAATAATGTTGCTGAATTCTCTGGGATACACAGTCAACAAAAAGAAATCAAGGTTATTACCCTCTCGGAAAATAATTTTCCTGGGTGCCAACTTGGACACAAACACCCAGATGGCCTACCTCACGCCAGAGAAGCAGGGGCAACTAACTCAATACTTCAGAACACTAGCAAATTGCACCAGGCTGACTGCAAGGAAAATCCTGCAGGCTCTGGGATTCATGGCATCTTGCATCTTACTAATCCCATGTGCAAAGCTGCATATGAGGAAACTTCAATGGTACCTGAAAAACCTATGGTCTCAACACAGCCACAGCCTGGAAACAATAATACCACTAATTTCATGTCTTCAAAAGGAATTTCTGTGGTGGGCTTAAGCATGCCAAGCAAACACAGGTCTCCCATTCAGCAAGCCTCAAGCAAAGCAAGTCATCACAACAGACGCCTCAGACTACGCCTGGGGGGCGCACATGACAGATCGGTGCATTCAGGGCAAATGGTCCCAAAAAGAAAAGCACCTACACATCAATCAAAAGGAAATGCTAGCAGTAATAAATGCTATTATAGCTTTCAAAGACCTCCTGCAACCAGGTCAACTATTGATAAAGACGGACAATACCACAGTAATGTGGTACATAAACAAACAGGGAGGAACCCATTCATACCCCCTATGCAGACTGGCCATGTCACTTTGGAACATGGTCATGGACTTACAAATCGAACTACAAGCACAGTACTTGCCAAGCAAGGAAAACACACTGGCAGACAACCTAAGCAGAAATATGACAGATCCACACGAATGGAAGTTGCATCCTCAAGTTTTTACAGAGATAATTCAAGCATGGGGAAGACCAGACATAGATCTCTTTGCTTCCCACGAAAATCACCAATTGACAAAATTCTGCTCAAGGATTTTTCACCCAAAGGCCTGGAGAGTGGACGCTCTCTCTTTCAGTTGGACATCAATGACAGTTTATGCCTTCCCACCTCTTCCTCTGCTGCCCAAAGTACTATTAAAAACCAGAGCAGACAGACCAAAGATGATTCTCATTGCTCCAGACTGGCCAAGACAACACTGGTACCCACTCCTGAGGAGCCTGACGCATTCCCCACCATGGACCCTGCCTCTAATGCCTCTTCTGACTCAGCACAGCTTCCAAACTCTTCACAGCCAGCTAAAAACACTCAATCTAGCCGCATGGAAGATTCCTTAGCATCACAACAGACACTACTCTCCAAGGAGGTGCAGGATGTCATTTTAGAGGCCAGAAGGCAGTCTACCAGAAAAGCTTACTCCGCAAAATGGAAGCGGTTTTGTGTCTTGAATGAGAAAAAGGGCCAGGATCCTGGAAAACTGAATTTACCTCAAATATTAGTATCTAGCTGAGCTGCTAAGCAGTGGACTTTCTTTCTCCTCCATCAAAATCCATTCCTCAGCCATTTCTGCAGAATACAACACTGATCCACCCTTATTCTCTCACCCCCTCTTAAGACAGTTCCTCAGAGGGGCTAAGAATCTAAAACCCCCAAGGAAACAACCAATACCTGCTTGGGATCTCAATTTCATTCTAGAAAAACTGACTTTGCCTCCTTTTGAACCAGCTGCCTCATCAGATTTGCAATATTTGTCCTGGAAAACAGCTTTCCTTCTGGCTATTACCTCAGCTCGTAGGGTATCGGAACTACAAGCTCTCATGGCTGTGCAGCCTTTCATCATCTTCCATCAGGACAGCGTTTCCTTACGAACCAACCCGTCCTTTATGCCAAAAGTGGTATCCAGGGTAGCTTTGAATCAGGCTAAACACTTACCTACCTTTTATCCTAATCCTCAAAACAAAGGGGAGAGATTACTGCATTCCTTGGACATCCACAGACAACTGCGTTACTATTTGTACAGAACAAAGCCTTTCAGGAAATCAGATCAGCTCTTTGTGTCCTATGCTATAGGAGCACAAGGAAAGCCAATTTCCAAACAGACTATCTCAAAATGGATAGCCCACTGCATACGCTTTTGCTATTCTTTTCATGGCAAAACTGTACCTACAGGCATCAGATCTCACTCCACAAGCGCCACGGCTACCTCTGCAGCTTTTCTCAGAGGAGTTCCTACTAAAGATATTTTGGAAGCAGCCACTTGGAGCTCTGTGCATATCTTCTCCAAGCACTACCACCTTCCATTATACTCCAAATCTAGAGCGGGCTTTGCCACTGCAGTCTTGCAGGGCATTCTGGCTCCTCATAGTTCCACCTAGTGCCTACCACCCCTTTCTTAGCTTTGGGATTCTACCCATCTGTTATGACTGCAGCTGTGTGCTCGATGAACATAGTACAGTTTTGTACCTACCTCTTGGGACAGGACTATTGGCTAACACCTACTATATTTGAATTATATTGCATTGCTTTATCACACAAATTTATGTATTGCCTTCCTTCTGGGGGCACCTGACATCTGGGGCAAGAAAAACTGAAGAAAATGGCGTCGGCTGGTTCTTTTATACCCCTGTCGCACTGACGTCAGGGAAGAAGCGACGACAACCGACGCTGGACCTAGACTTTGGAATTCGGCCGACCGAGGACCCGCCTGACGGCAGGAGAACCCATCTGTTATGACTGCAGCTGTATTAGCACTCGAACATCTACATTTATGGTAGGTACAAAACTGTACTGTCCCGGGAGTGAGAACAGGGAAGTTTCCCAGTTATCAAAATGCTGTACTCGTCCATGGGGAAACTCATTAGTAAAACAGTTGGCCCCATTTTTCCTGTCAAAAAGAAACAGAAAACCAAGCATGTGGTTACACCTCCTCTTCCTCTCCTTCCTGGCACAGGGTTTAATTCAGGCTATTGATCCTTCTTACAGAGTACTTTCTGGTAAAAGGAGGGATTCTTCTTTTCCTGAAGAGATGCAGTATTCTGAATCTAGACAGGAAGATACAGGGATAGATGCACGTGGTTTTATTTCTGATTTAGGCTCAGGAGAGCGCAGTTTTCTTCCTGTGTGGGGGGGTTACTCTGACTCTGACTGCTTGAATGTCCCAGTGTTTTTATTGGGAGAACATCGAGGATTCTCAGTCCCTCAGAAAATTCTACAAGTTGTTACAAAGGGATTTTCCAGAACCTACACCCATTCCTTCTGTTCTGTCAGCTGTAGAGGATGTGTGTGTTACTGTCTCAGATTTTCTTGATTGTCCGCCAGCTGCCCCTAAAAAGGCAGATAAAATGTATGAAGTCTTTTACATTTTTATACACTATTCCCAAACCTGACCCAGCAGCTATGGATTTAGTTGACCCTATTGCTGTTAAGGACTTGGTTAATTCCAGTCATACTTTTTCTGATAAGGATGGGAAAGCTATTGACCAGTATGGGGGAAAGTGTATACCTCTGCTGCTTTGATTTCCAGAATTTTGAATTGTCAAGCTCATTAGTTAATTTATTTTGACAAATTGTGGTATTATGAGGAATATTTTATCTGCAGTTTTTTCTTGTGAGGAAAAATCTGCTTTAAGTAACTTAAGTGTCTTCTGTAACATAGGTCACTACTCAGAGTTTGTGTGCAAGATTCTGGTACTTCCACGCTGTGGCCACTAGTACTGTTTTGAGGTGGTTAGCATGGTTGCATTCTCAGTACCTCCTGGATGTTAAAATGAGATTTTAAATTCTGCCTTGGCTAGAGATTTATTGTTTGGCCCCTTTGCTGCAGAGATTACCAAAATGTGTGATGAAAGAGGGTCAGCTGATTCAGGAACTCGCAAAATTTTTCAATCCTCTTTTTTTTCAAAATGTACAAGGGATGATCATCTTCATGTTTCACTGTTGCAGTCATCACATTTGGGTTATCTGCCTGCAGGTAGCCCTCAGCCAGCCTGAATACTAGAGTCTTGGGATTTCTGCGTCTGATGCTGCCGCTTCTTCCATGACGTCAGGTCGTCAGGGGTAAAAAAACATGCAGCCAACGCCATTACATCAGTCTTTCTTGCCGTGCGGTGCCCGAAGCAGAAGCAGTTCACAAGTGCTAGTCGGTGCCTCCTGAAATTTTCGTTTTTAGAGTTTCAGACCTGAAGTCTTTTAAAAGATAAGTACCCCGTTGGGGATCCTTTTTTCTTGCTCTAACTGATGTCAGAAAAAATTAGTAATTGTCTTGCCTGTGAAAAGCAGATACCTCACAGAGATTTTCATTCTTAGTTCCTCACCTGTTTAGGCCCAGACCACGACGTCCTGCTCAGTCTGATGTCCTTCATGGATGCATCTGCAGTCATAACAACTGGGTTGTCCTGTCGTCAGGCAGCCCTGCAGTCGGCCGGATTCCAAAGTCCGGGTCCGGCTTCGGCTGATGTCGCACTCCACCCGACGTCATCTCTGTTGGTTCGGTATAAAAGCATCAGCCGACGCCATTTTCCTCAGTCTTTCTTGCCGCGTGGCGCCCGAAGCAGAAGCTGTTCGCAAGTGCCGGTCGGTCGGATCCAGAGATTACTTCTACCGAATACTACTTCGAAGACTTCTAAAGCTAAGTACCCCGTTGGGGACTCTTTCTTGCCTCAGCCGATGTCAGAAAAGTTAACAATTGTTTAACCTGTGGGAAACAAATACCTCATAAAGATTTCCACTCTTACTGTCTGCCTTGTTTAGGCCCAGCCCACGACGTAGCAGCCTGTTCGCCTGTGCTTCCTTCAACCGAACCCTTAGGCGTCGGTCGTAGTTTGCAGGACAGTTTTTCGGTTCTGTTTTTGCGTACATTATGCCGCCGGATCCTCCGACTACCCAATCTACCAAAACGCAAAGATAAAGACCGACACTTTCGCGGTCCGCGGTTTCGGCGAAACCATGGTTAAGCAAACTGAGTGTCTCGGTTTCGGCGAAACCGAAAACTGATCAAAGTACAGCTGAACCTATTCCTACAACTGAGGCCCCTGCTACAACCCTTGAATCGACCTCAGAAATTTTACCCACTACGGTGGTTGACTTATCAGACACCATCCCCTTGGATGTCTCTACCCCAGCACGTGGTGCTGCTAGGCCTCCAGCAGCCATGTCCATTAAGGCCTTCGCCAGGGCTAAAGCAGCCAAGACTACTAAAACAGTGCCTGTTAAACCACCCACATCCAGGCCCTCTTCTAGTTCTCAAATGCTTACTTTGGCAGAAGATTTAATTTCTTTAATTAGAGGATCTCAATCTCACCCAGACAGGGCCTCTCAGCCCCCTGAGCCAGTGTCTTCTGATGATTCTGCTGATGAATCAGACATAACTGACCAGCCAGAGGCTCCCTTCTCCAATTTTGAAGATTCTGATGCTGAAGAATCCATTCCAGCTGCTTCCCCACCAGAAGAATTCTCCTTTGGGGAAACCTTGCATGCCATGCGAGAACAGTTCCAATGGCAGCAACAGGATTTTTCAGACTCCAGAAAAGACTTAGGACCTTTCTGCACCTCCCACAGCACAGGCCCTTAGCTATACCTCCTGTTCTCTCTGTGGTGGATGATGCTTTCAATGATGTTTGCTCCGCTCCAGATTCTTTACCCCAGCCCCTGCCAAACCAGACAGATTTTACAGGGTGCCAGATACTCATCACCACCTTTACAAGGCCCCTCTTGCAGACCCAGAAACTATATCCCAGGGTCCCAAGGCAGTAGCATGACCATAGCTAAAACCCTATTCCTTCTGAAAGGGAAGCAAGGTCATTAGACAGATGGGGAAAAAGGTCTACACTTCAGCTACTCTCTCAGCTAGAGCTTTAAACTGTCAGTTTCACATGATACAATACCAAGAGTTTATGCTTGATCAGTTAACTAAAAAACTAACCACTGATGAATCTCTTGATAAGAAATATGTATTAGAGATGGTAAATAACATACAACAGGTTAGCAACCATTCCTTAAAATGTGGCTATGATGCACTGGAGGCTTCATTTAGATCAGCCATGACTGGCACAGTGATAAGAAGGCATGCATGGCTAAAGGAACAAGCTTTACGGATCATGTTAAAGCTAAGTTGCTAGATGCTCCTATGGACAAGACAAGTTTGTTTGGTACACCTGCCCAGCAGGTTATGAAGAAAATGGAAGAAAAGGCAAAATCTGTTCAAACTGTTAAAGATTTCTTGCAGGTTCAACCCCAAGGTTTAGCAGGAACTGGCCTGCCAAAATTGGTCCTTTCCTGACTCCACAAAATTTCAAAGGGGCAGGAATTGGCGTTCCAGAGGCAGAAACCAATCCAGAGGAGGTGCCTACAGAGGACGACAGTGGCAAGGTAACAACAGAGGCACAGACACAGCCACTGCCACTACATCAGCACAACCACAGTGACTTAACCTAAATCCGCCTACCAGGGAACAAACAGCAGCCCCTCTAGGCGGAAAGTTAACCTTATTTTCAAAGAACTGGCACTACATAACAAAAGACAAGTGGATTTTACAAACCATAGATCAAGGTTACCGGTTTCACTTCCACACTTTACCAGTCAAAGAGGAATGCCAAATCTACCTCCAAATCAAAAACAGAGGCTCTACGCCAGATAATGGAGTTAGCAAACATGAGAGCTGTGGAAAGAGTGCCAACAGCAGAGCAAGGAAAGGGGTTCTATTCCAGACTATTCCTAGTTCCAAGAAAGGAAAAAAGTTGGAGACCAATTCTCGACCTGTCCACCTTAAATACATACATCATTGTCCCAAAATTCAAAATGCTGACCCTACAGCAACTTCTTCCCATGCTGGGCAAGGAGTCTTGGCTGGTAACTCTAGATCTCAAGGAGGCATACCTGCACGTCCCCATTCGACCAATCTGCAGAAGATACCTCAGATTTCTTGCAGGATCAGAGCACTATCAATTCTCAGCATTGCCCTTTGGCTTATCTACTGCGCCCAGAGTATTCACAAAATGCCTGGCATCAGTAATCGCCCATTGCAGACTACAGGGAATTCAAATTTACCCATACCTGGACGACTGCCTGCTACAAGGGGACAACAAAAGCAAGCTGACAACAGATTTACAAAGGGTCATTTACTTGCTACAAGCACTGGGATACACAGTCAATTTACAAAAGTCAAGGCTGATACCATCCCAAACAAGGACATTCTTGGGCTGAATTGGACACAGTAAAACAAATGGCATTCCTGACTACAGAAAAACAAAAGAACTTCCTCTTTACTTCTTGGCACTAACAAAACTGAACAAGTTAACAGCAAGAAAAGTTCTGCAGGCCTTGGGCTTCATGGCATCATGCATAATCTTGGTTCCATTTGCCAGACTACATATGAGGAAACTACAGTGGTACCTAAAGAATTTGTGGTCCCAACACAGACACAGTCTAGAAACAGAAATCCCACTAATTCCATGCTTAAAACAGGAGTTCCTATGGTGGGCTCAGGCATGCCAGTCAAACCCAAGCCTACCCTTTCGCAGATGTCAAGCAAGCCAGACCATCACAACAGACGCTTCAGACCTAGGATGGGGGGCCCACATGCTGGACAAACGCGTGCAAGGATTGTGGACACAGGATCAACTTCACCTGCACATCAATCTAAAAGAAATGCTGGCAGTAAAACTGGCAATCCAAAAGTTCAAACCATTTCTCAAAGAGGGCCAGTTGATGATAAGGACAGACAACACCACAGTCATGTGGTACATCAACAAACAGGGAGGCACTCATTCATACCCCTATGCAGAATGACCTTGGAGCTGTGGACCCTGGCACTCAGCTACAACATCCAGTTACAGGCAATATTTGTACCGGGGAAAGACAATACTCTAGCAGACATATTAAGCAGAACCACTTCGGATGCCCACGAATGGAAGCTGCACCAGGACATCTTCAAGACCATCTCAAAGAAATGGGGAATGCCACAGATAGACCTATTCGCATCACCTCTCAATCACCAGCTCAAAAAATTCTGCACAAGGACATTCCACCCACTAGCATGGAAAGTGGACTCGCTCTCCTTCAACTGGAAAGGCCTAACAGCATATGCATTCCCACCTCTTCCCTTGATACACAAGGTACTACTAAAAATCAAGGAAGAACGTCCAAGGATAATCCTGATAGCTCCAAACTGGCCAAGACAACACTGGTACCCACTACTGAGGAGCATGTCTCGGAACAATATGTGGCCAATACCCTGATGCCTTTGATGTTAACTCAGAACAACTACAGCATCATACATCCAAACCTAAAACGTTGCAACTGACTGCATGGAACATCACATAGCAGCAGCTAATCCAGAACTTTCCCAAAGAGTTAAAGACATTATTCTTGAAGCACGCAGACCTTCAACAAGAAGGAACTATGCTAGAAAATGGAAAAGGTTTGTCATTTGGAGTACGGAAAGAGGAAAAGATGTGTCAAACATAGATATGCCTAACATTCTGGAGTATCTGGCCGAACTTCTTCATTCAGGCCTGTCCTACTCCTCCATCAAGATACATGCATCAGCTATTTCAGCAGAATACAGCTTTGATCCACCTGTTTTTCGCACCCTTTGCTCAGGCAGTTCCTCAGAGGAATCAAGAATGTAAAACCTCCAAGGAAACCACCATTACCAGCTTGGGATTTAAACTTTGTGCTAGAAAAGTTGACACTATCACCCTTTGAACCAGCAGCAACAGCAGACCTACAACACCTGTCATGGAAAACTGCTTTCCTACTGGCAATTACTTCAGCAAGGAGGGTTTCAGAACTACAGGCCTTAATGGCAGTGCAACCCTTCCTAATCTTCCACCAAGATAGAGTGTCCATGAGGACTAATCCTACATTTATGCCCAAGGTGGTATCCAGAGTGTCTTTAAACCAGACAATCCACCTACCTACCTTCTTTCCCAACCCACAAAACAGAGGGGAAAGAATACTGCATACCTTGGATGTACATAGACAGCTACGCTACTACTTGGACAGAACAAAAAATAGCAGAAAGACTGACCAACTTTTTGTAGCATATGCAACAGGAAGGGAAGGAAAAGCTATTTCCAAACAGACAATCTCCAAATGGATAGGAAATTGCATACGATTCTGTTACTCCTTCCATGGAAAACCAATTCCACAGAACATAAGACCTCATTCTACAAGGGCAACAGCCACTACCACAGCCTTCTTACGAGGAGTGGCAACCAAAGACATTATTGAGGCGGCTACTTGGACCTCCGTGCATACATTTGCCAAGCATTATAATTTGCCTCTATATTCCAGATCCCGAGCAGGGTTTGCCACTGCTGTACTGCAAGGGATCCTAAACACACCATAATCTACTTTTATCCTCCTCCCCTAGTTGGCTATGGTATTCTTCCCAGTTGTTATGACTGCAGATGCATCCATGAAGGACATAGTACAGTTTTGTACCTACCATAAATGTAGATGTCCGAACTGGATAGCATCTGCAGTCAGGATTACCCTCCCTCCTTCCCCTCTGTGGTACTCCTAGGGTGTTTACCCTCCTAATAGCTAGCTTTTGGGGGGGGTCTTTTATGGTGTATTTGTTTGTATAAATGTACATACATGCTTATTGTTGTGTTTACCTCTATCTATTTGGAAACATTGGCATCTATCCAAATTTTAGCCTGCAAGAGGGCTACTGGCATCTGGGGCAAGAAACACTGAGGAAAATGGCGTCGGCTGATGCTTTTATACCCGAAGACCAACAGAGATGACGTCGGGTGGAGTGCGACATCAGCCGAAGCCGGACCCGAACTTTGGAATCCGGCCGACTGCAGGGCTGCCTGACGACAGGACAACCCAGTTGTTATGACTGCAGATGCTATCCAGTTCGGACATCTACATTTATGGTAGGTACAAAACTGTACTTTTTGTGCCTTGTTCAACGCCCGAACTATTCGTTGCCGGGCTATTTTTGTCACTAAATTCTCTCTCTCACGGTCTCGGTATTCCGAAATGGCTTTGATAAGCCATCCGACTACTGATCTTCCAAAAAAAGTAAGGATAAAGACTGACCGCATAGGTCCAAAACTGCAGACGCTACCGTTAAGCTAGTCGCCAGTCCACCGGTACTCAGTAAGGCACTTTTGCAGCCCCTGATACCTGCTTCTACAGATTTGCAGGCCTCTACTGGGACCCATTCAGAGTCCGGAATGCCGCGTGATGCTTCTTCGACTATGGAACCTGCGGATGTCTCTACCTTGGATGGGTCCGGAGCTGCTGTGCAGGCACCGGCTTCTGGGAGTGTATTCAGGTCTTCCGATTTTCATATTAAATCAACGACTTTGTTTCAAACCAAAAATACCGAATTTCTCAGGCCTAGAGTTCGCACTACGCCTAGGAAACAGACGAACAAAGCGCATTCTCAGGCCCACATGCCACAAAAACAAATGCTTAGAATGGCTGAAGACCTTATTACTTTAATTAGGGGAAGTCAGCCTTCCCCCTCAAAAAGACCAAGAACTGATTTTCCTTCTGATTCTTCAGCTCAGGAGTCTATGACCCTTCTTATTACCAGGACATACCCTTATCTACCTATGAGGATTCTGATGCAGAGGATTCCATTCCCTCTGCTTCACACCAGAAGATTTTTCTTTTGGTGAAACCCTGCATACCCTTGGAGAGCATTTCCGCTGGGAGAACCAGGACTACTCTGTCCAAAAATAGACTTAGGGAATTTTTAAACTTGTCTCAGCACAAGCCTCTAGCTATCCCTCCTGTTCTGGAAATTGTAGATGATGTCTTCTTGGAATCCAGCCTTACCCCTGATACTTTGCCTCCAGCTCCCCCCAGGAAACCTGACCGGTACTATAGAGTACCTGACTCCCACAAATTACTCTTTAAGAATTATGCTGCGGATCTAGAGACCATTTCCCATGGACTAAAGGCATTAAGGCTACAACGGCCAAAAATCCTACCCCTTCGGACAAGGATTCTAGGGCTTTAGACAGATGGGATAAGAAGGTATACACCTCTGCTACTCTTGCCATCAGGGCTTTAAATTGCCAGTTTCATATGTTAAAGTATCAGCAACATAATTAAACAGATAATGATGTTGATTCCTGATTGTACAGAACATAAAGATTTACAAGAGTTAATGCATTCTGATCACCAAGTTGGTAAACCTACTTTTCAGTAATGTTTTGATGCCTTAGAAGCATCTTGCAGGGCTGCTGTCACTGGGTCTGTTCTTAGAAGGCATGCTTAGCTTAAGGAACAAACCTTGCGAGACCATGTCAAAGCAAAATTATTAGATGCACCATTAAACCAAGAGTGTCTATTTGGCAATAAAGCAGAAGTAGTCCGCAAAAGGATGGAGGAAAAAGCTAAATCTATGCAAGCTGTTAAAGGTTTCTTACAGGTACAGTCACCTAGATTCAGTAGGCATTGGCCTTCTAAAAACTGGTCTTTTCCTGTCCCTCCCAGACCTCCTCAGTCCAATCCCAGGGGCAGCAGACCACCAAGACTACAGTCTCAGTGTATGCACAGATCTAAGCAGTGGAGTGCTCCCACCTCCAAAACAGGGAGTAGTAAACAGTCATTCTGTGGTAAAATCTCACAATAACTTATCCTTAACTCTTCCAAGCCTTGCCCAAGTACTTGCACCTTTAGGAGGGGAAACTTGCCCTGCATGCCAAAATCTGGGAGTATATTACCCAGGACAGATGGGTCTTAAACATCGTTTCCCAGGGATACAGATTCCACTTCCACTCACTCCCATCCCCAAGCGGATGGCCAGACTTCCCTCCAAACTAGTGGGCAGAGGCCTAAAAGCAAGTACTTACTCTTCTCAGTAGCAAGGCTATTCAGCCTGTCCCAGCAGAACAAAGGGGACAAGGCTTTTATTCCAGACTGTTTTGGGTACCCAGAAAAGAAAACTCTTGGCGTCCTATCCTGGATCTGTCTATTCTCGACACCTTTCTGGTGGTTCCAAAATTCATAATGCTTACTCTCCAACCGCTGCTTCCTCTGCTAGCCAAGGACTCCTGGCTAGCAACCCTAGACTTAAAAGAAGCTTGTCTGCACATCCCGTAAGGAATCCTTGCAGGAAATACCTATGTTTCAGAGCAGTCTCTGTGCACTATCAGTTCTCTGCACTTCCCTTTGGCTTGTCTACTGCGCCCAGGGTATTCACAAAATGCCTAGCTCCAACCATTGCATATCGCAGGCAGAGAAGAATTCGCATTTACCCACCATACTTGGACGATTGCCTGATTGAGGTGGACAGTCATGAATTGCTACTTCAGCACCTGACTTTTGTAGAGAGACCTCCAACTTCACTGGGATACACCATCAACGAAAAGAAATCACATCTGGTACCCAGCCAACAGATTGTATTCGTGGGAGCAAGCTTGAACACAACTTCCAAGATGGCATTCCTCACTCCAGAAAAACAAATTTTTTTTGACAAACTACTTCAATCTACTGGCCACCAAAACCCAGCTATCTGCAAGAAAAATACTGCAAGCCCTAGGGTTCATGGCTTCTTGCATTCTACTAATTCCATATGCAAGACTGCATATGAGGAAACTTCAGTGATACTTAAAAAGTCTGGTGTCAACATTTCAGGACCTGGAAACAATGATTTCTATCCTTCCTTGCCTAAGGACAGAGTTCCTTTGGTGGGCAGAGGCGTGCTACCACAGCAAGGGATTCCCTTTCACTCAACCCCCTGCCGCCCAAACCCTAACAACATAGGCATCAGACTATGCATGGGGGGCTCACATGGCAGGACAATGCATTCAAGGCAAATGGAGCCCAAAGCAAATGCACTTGCATATCAATTAAAAAGAAATGTTAGCGGTCCAGACTACTCTGACAGCCTTCAAAGGCCTTATTCTTCCAGGACAACTATTGGTAAAGACAGACAACTCCACAGTTATGTGGTACGTAAGCAGGGGGGGAACCCATTCCTACCCACTCTGGAGATTATCTGTGGCTGTGTGGAACACAGCCTTGAGCAACAAAGACAACCTGCAAGCTCAATTCCTGCCAGGCAAACTAAATTCACTGGCAGATGTCTTAAGCAGAAATCTCATGGACCCACATGAGTGGAAACTGGAAACCAAAATATTCAAGCTTTTGAGACACAGGTGGGGGGCACCAGAGGTGGACCTCTTTGCTTCTCCTATCAATTGAGCAAATATTGCACCAGAACTCCCCACAGCTAAGCTTGGAAAGTGGGTGCCCTGCCCTTTACCTGGGAAAGCGTCTCAATCTGTGCCTTCTCCCTCTGCCCCTCCTCTCGAAGGTTCTACTAAAGATCAAACAGGACAAGCCAAGGAGAATCCTGATTGCACCAGACTGGCCATGCCAGCATTGGTGTACCCTCTTTTGCGCAGTCTGACAGTAGTGCCACCATGGCACCTGCCTCAGACCCCTTCCCTGCTGTCCCAGCAGGAGGGCCAGATTTTGCACCCTCAGCTACAGGCCCTGAACTCATCACCAGCAACCCTCAGTAAGCAGGTGCTGGATGTCATTCTTGTGGCAAGGAGGCCTAGTACTAGAAAATCCTATTTGGAAAAGTGGAAAAGATACTGTTCCTGGAGCCAGTCTCAGGGAATGGACACAACTGTGCCCAGCTTACCTCATATACTAGATTACTTAACAGAAATGCTCCACAAAGGCCTATCCTTCTCTTCAATTAAGATTCGCGCCTCTGCCATCTCAGCTCATTATAATACTGAGCCACCCCTCTTCTCTCATCTTCTGGACAAACAGTTCCTGAGGGGAACCAAAAATATAAGACCCCCCCCCCCCCAGGAGAGCTCCCACTCCAGCCTGGGGCCTTAACTTTGTATTGGAAAAGCTCACGCTTCCACCATTTGAACCTGCTGCTACAGCAGAGTTAAAATTCCTCTCATGGAAAACAGCTTTACTTCTAGCCATCACTTCAGCAAGAAGAGTGTCTGAATTGCAAGCCCTTATGGCCGTGGAATCCTTCATTATCTTCCATGCAGACAGGGTTTCCCTCAGGACTAACCCATCATTTATTCCCAAGGTGGTATCTAGTGTGGTTTTAAACCAATCCATTCATTTGCCAACTTTTTTCCCTAATCTTCTGAATAAAGGGGAAAGGATCCTGCACTCTGTGGATGTACACAGGCAGCTTAGGTTCTATCTGGACAGGGCTAAGCCTTTCAGAACATCTGACCAGCTGCTAGTCAGCTTTGCTGCAGGGGCAGAGGGCAAGAGCATTTCAAAGCAAACAATTTCTAAATGGTTAGTACACTGCATCCATTTCTGCTACAAACACCATGGGAAACTTACCCCACAGGGGATCAGAACACATTAAACTAGGGGCACATCAACCTCTACAGCATTTCCCAGGGGAGTCCCTACCAAGAACATCCTAGAAGCTGCAGCCTGGAGCTCTGTACACACTTTCACCAAGCATTACCACTTGCCTATCTTTTCTAAATCCAGAACTGAATTTGCCACAGGGCCTGATTGCCAGCCCTAATGCTTCTTGACTACCTCCACCCATCCTCAGTTTGGGAATCAACCTAAATGTGATGACTGCAACAGTGAAACACGAAGAAGATAGTACAGTTGTGTACACTTACCATTAATGTAGATGTTAGAGTGGTATTCATTGTTGCAGTCCTGATTACCCTCCCTCCAGCTCCCTGACTTCTCTTTACTTCTACCTATCTTTTTTTGTTTGGCATATCTTATATCCTTGGTATTTTCTTTTTGCTGGGGGTGTTCCATACCATGTAATTGCTTCCTATTTTGGTGGCTCCTGACATCTGGGGCAAAAAAAACTGATGTAATGGCGTCTGCTGCATGTTTTATACCTTTGACGACCTGACGTCATGGAAGAAGCGACAGCATCTAACGCAGAAATCCCAAGACTCTGGTATTCAGGCCGGCTGAGGGCTACCTGCAGGCAGATAACCCAAATGTGATGACTGCAACAGTGAATACACTCGAACATCTACATTTATGGTAAGTGTACACAACTGTACTTTTTATCTCCTCATCAAATTTTGGCAAAAAAAAACACAGAATTAGCAGTCCGTACAAAATATTGCTAAACAGACATTTAAGGGTTCCAAAAAGAATTATTGAACCTCCACAACTCTGGACAGTCCAACAAGTCTGAATGACTTCAAGAGACCTCGTGACCCCATTTGTCTTCTAGAACGTTTCAGACAAATGAGTTCTGAAAATCATTCACCAGGGTTTACAGATGGCAGTGTGAGGAATTTTCCCCTTTCCAGGGGATCATTCCTCATTTTCCAGATCAGACTTTTCCTTAGACAAGAGAGCTCTGTATGTTTTTCCACCCTTTCCACTAATATCCAGGATACCTGTGAAGATTTAGAAGGAATTCTCCAAGATCATTATGGTGACTCCCTTCTGGCCTAAGCAACTGTGGTTTTGTCTTCTTTTGGAAATGGCCAGGGTCAGTTGCCAGGAGTTTCTTAACAGACTGGATATACTAACAGAAGAATGGGGGTGTTTGATAACCCCAACATCAGGCATGTTTAATTGACTTCCTGGATGACAGGGTCTTAATACCTTTAACTCACCTGTTTTACTGAGGGCATGTAGCAGGTAGTAATGGAGGCAAGAAAGCATGATACTAGAAAGTCACCTGTTAGCAAATGGAAAATCTTTTTCTAGTTGGTGCCAACATCATAAACAGCACCCGTTCAATTGTAGTTGTTCTCTGCTCTTAAAATATTTGTGACAGTGTCTTATAGCCTTTCTTATTCTTGTATCTAGTTCATTTATCAGACTTCCAAGTTGGCTGCACATTGAGTAACAGCTTAATTCTAGCTCTCCTGGTGTGAAAACTGAAACTTAGCAGAGAAAGCCAGTGAACCTAAATTTCTGGGTAAATCTCAGTAACTGGCTAGTAAGTGCACTGCCTGGATGCCAGGAAAAAAAGAAATACAGAGAACCTGAAGGAAAATCCATTACAGAGGACTACGAAAAAGCACTGACTGGGAAAAATACTGTAGCTGTTAAGCAAAAAGCAGTGCAAGCTCCAAACATGGACTTCCAGTAACCTAGAAGAAAGTACAAGACAACTGCACACAGATCTGACTAAGATCTGGACAGTGCAGTGGTGCAGCGGTTAATGTTGTTGCCTCACAGCAAGAGGGGATCAGCTCAGGTGCCTTCTGTGCAGAGTCTGCATGTCCTTCTCGGGTTCACATGAGTTTCCGCGGGGTACTCTAGTTTTCTACCACATTCCAAAGACGTGTGTCTGGAGCATTTCTCCCTGGGCATCTGCTGAAAATAGGCCCTGTCCTAGTCGGACTTTCCCTGTCAACAAATAATAAATAAGTGAAACACTGATGGAGTATATCAACTCAAACAATAAAAGACTGGAAAAAATGGAAGAAGCTTTAAATGCTTATTTAGGTAAGGTGATAAAACTGCAAAATTCAGATAGAATACAGAAAAGGCTGTCTGAATACAAGACTGTACAAGAAGAGGCGTTTCAAAAAGTAATAGAATTAGAGAACAGTGTACATGGGGAAAACTTGAGATTTTCTACTTTACCCGAGAAGCTGGAAGGAACACTTTTATGAAAGCACATATAAGCAACTGGGCTGGTATTCCACAACAGGATTTGTTAATTGAAGGGGCACCTCATGCATATGCTCCAAACCTGGCTATGAATAAACAACTTAGACCTGAAATAGTAAATATGCAATCTTTGCCAGAGAAGGAGATGATTCTGACAAAGCTGTGACAGGACAAAATACTAAAAGTTGAACAGCAGAATGTTTGTGGAGAATGACTACTCATTGTACACCAGGCAGAAGAGTAAATTTTATCCCATTATTCAGGGAATGTTGAGAAGCAGGAGTGAGATTCGAACTGCTTTACCCAGCATTCTTCAGAATATTTTCTCTGGAGGAACAAAATCATTTTTGATGAAGTACATGCTAAGGAAAAAATACAAAACGTTTGTCCAACAAAAGATGAGCTGTGAAAAAGGAAGAGTTTCTGCTTCTTGTTCTTCTGTTATTAAAGACCACTTAGAGACTGTGCCAGTGAAACCTTTTCCAGTGGTTCAATGGAAAATGCTTGAGAGAGGAAAAATTCACAAGGCTTAACTGGAAGAATTGAGAGTACAGTGGAAATGAAGCAGAGACCTGATTTGGGAGAAGGAGATGATCAGGACTAGAACAAAAAAATCTGGAAATATTGGACGACTTTGGACTTTGTTAAACTTGTAGGGGCTCTAAATCATATGCCCTACTTCATGTTATTAATGTTCGGAAATTTCTCGGGAGAATGGAAGAGGAGGTATAAAGTTGACTGTAAGCAAAACAAAATTTGTTCTTAATAGTATTTAAATGGTGCATGATTTTTTTGCATGTTCTAAAGTAATGTTTTTCAGCTATTTAAGTGTAATGGGGATACTAATGAAACTAGGTGCTCCTGATTGTCTTTTTGTTTCTTTCTCCCTTTTACCTTGTTCAGTTTTAAGAAATGTAGGCACTGCAATGTAAACAAAAAAAAATATCTGCTGAAAAGAGCATGACAAAATTCTTGCATAGGGGAATGACTGGATTAAGGCCATTAGCTTAATCTAGTAACACATTTTATGAGAAAACAAGTAAATGAAAAAGAATATTGAATACTCTAATAAGGCTTTTTTTCCTAGTAAACGGTTGTCTTTTTCTCATGTCTTGGCTTAGAGAAAATATTTTATGAAACCATTCAAGTGTTTTCCCAGCTGAGAGAGCTATTAAGATAAGACAAAAACAGACAGTACTTAATAGAACCACAGGCTGTACCATGCTTCTTAGTATGGATATCCTTTCTTTTAGGGTAGCTTGCAACTGTGTGTATGGGTGTCAGTTTAGAACATTTGTTCCTATTAGGAAGGTAAAATTTCAGTATTTGAAGATGTACATAGTTTTGTTTGTTATTATTAAGTGTAATAGGTTTTAGGGGGTATTTTGTGTGTGCATGTCTGTTTGTGGGTTTTCAGTAAAATGAAAAGTTCTGTAAGATGTGACATAGGCTCATAGGCTCAAATGGAGATGACAAGAAACAACTGTATAAAAGATTAACCAGCCAAACAGTACATCCATAAAACACAAAAGCTGAAACTACACATTGAACAAAAAAAGCTGCTATACATAAAAGGTGGGAATAAAAGTCTCCCAAGAATATGATGCTTTCTGTACTGCCTTTAAACATTAAGGGTTTCTCAAATAAATGCAAAAAAGAGTGGTGAACTATATTAAAAATAAAATGTAGAGTTCAAATAACTATGCTACAGGAGACACACTTGGAAATAACTGAACATGTGAATTTGATTTAAAAAAAGGCTTTCAGGATGGTTATTCAACGCAATACCTGGGGCAGAGGAAGAGAGACGTATGTATATTAATTGCAAGAGAGTTCCAGTAGTAGCAGAAGAGGATAAAAAATACAGTAACTTTATTTAGTAATTTATTATATTTGTTAACGAGGAAATGTCTGACTGGGCCAAGAGCCTGTTTCCAGTGGAGGCCCAGGGAGAAAAACACCAAAACAGTAAAAATGCTAACCGTAATGATAGTTAAACAAATACAAACTTGAAATAAAAGTGTGCACATATTTATACAGTGAAGCATTAACAGAGGCACCAACGCCATTGCAATTGCATTTGCAGTTATGATCAGTAGTCAATATGAACATATGTCCAACAATGCAGCAGAGTGAAGTTGTAATATATAAACAATTCAGCATAGAGATGAAGGGGAAAATTGGGGGGAGTAGAAGCAGAAGGATAAAGGGGAAAGCTAAGAGGACTGAATGCAGTAAGGGAGCTAGGAAGAGTTGGCCTGGAGTATGACCGGAACAAAGCCAGTGATTGGCTAGATAGTTTTTTAAGAGTTGTTTGAACTCATGATAGTGAAGATTTTTTTGCAATGGTCCGAGGAAGAATATTCCAAAATTTGGCAATTATTGTAAAAATAGAGGGAGTGGGTAACCCTTAGCATTAGTTTGTCAAAGGATCTGAGGGGCCTGAGATTACTACTAGGTTGGACTAGGTTAGAAAGAGCAGGGCGGTTGGTCGACTATTTTGTGGACCATGGTAAGTTGATTGAGAAAAGGTTAGGGAGTTGTAGCCAATTGAGTTGGGAGAGAACAGTGCAGTGGTGGGTCCTGTGTGGATGATTAGTGGCAAACTTGGCAATTTTGCTGTAACAAGATTCTAAGTTATTGAGGTCAGTCTTTCTCAGATTTGTGAATATACAATATCCGTAGAGGAGGGTAGAAAGCAGGTGTGACCGAGCAGTGGCCAGCCTGGCACTTTGAGTAAGGTATGGTTTGACCCTATAGAGGGTGACGAGCTTGATGTGAACTTTTTTGATTGTCAGAGATATGTTCACCAAATGTTAGATTTTCCTCTATAGTGACACATAGAAGTTTAGTCTGGTTTGTGGTTTCTGTCTTGGTTCTGTTTGAGAAGAGGATTGTGAGAGGGGAGTGGCATGATTTGTTTTTTTTTTTCTGAAGACTATTATCTTAGTTTTCTTGGGTTTAGTATGAGTTGATGTTCACAGAGGTGGTGTTCTGTCTCATGAAAAGAAGTTTGCATTTTTATTTGAATCTCTTAAGGTGAGGCTGAGCAGATAATTGTAGCATCATCAGTTTACCGGACAGTGGAGGCTAGTTTAGTTGCAGAGTTGAGTTTGTTTGTAAATATGATAGAGGAGAGGACCAAGTATGGAACCTTGGGGCACATGAACTGAGATGGGGAGTTGGAGGGAAAGAGTGTTCTCCTATTTAGTAGCCTGCTGTCAGTTGGAAAGATAGCTGTGGAACCAAGATAGGGAAGAGGAACTGAGGCCATAAGATGAGTTTGTTGAGTAGTAGTTGGTGGGAAACTGTGTAAAAGTCTCTGGACATATGAAGAAAGATAGACTAGCTGGCCTTCATTTAGCCGATGATGAATGGTGTTAGCAGTAGCACTGCCCTAAAAACTTTCACTATGTTTAGGTGTAAAACCTTGTTGAGAACTGGATAATAGGTTGTGACTAAGGAAGTGGTTAAGGAGTTAGTTGTGGATGCATTTTTCTAAGATTTTTGCAAGGTGGAAAGGATGGCTTTTGGGACGGAAGTTGGTTAGTTCTTTAGAGGGTCCGCCTTTGTGGAGGGGAATGATGTGTGATATGTTCCAGAGAAGTGGGACATATTGTTCTGCAATAGAAAGATTAATCAAGATAGATATGGGATAGGCAATAGAAGGAGCAGCAATTTTTAGAAATTCATTTGGACGGTCAGCTGCAAGGCAGCAGGGTTTTAGCTTGGTTAGGAGAGTTTTTATGTAACTAGTTTGAATGGAAGGAAAAAGTGAGGGAGTTGGGATTATGTAGAGTAGGAGTGGGAAGAATAAGAGGTGATTAGGCCGGCTGCCTAGTAGGTAGGTTGTAGTATTTGTAAAGTGAGAGTTGATTGGCGTTAGTTGTTTGAGGTGACTGGGGCAGGGGTTGGGATACAACTGGGGCTGAGGAGATGTGCTTTGCCAGAATTTTTGGGGGTTGTTTAGGTGTTTCTTTTGCCAGGTTTGGAATTAAATTTGTCTGTCTTTTTTTGTTTGTTTCTTAGCTAGATTCCGTAGCTGTTGTGTTATGAGGTTTACTTTATCTTTGGTGGTATGGTAAGTTGACTAGGCTCTATCTCTGCATTTAAGTAGCAGTTTAGTGTCGTTGGTTAGCCATGGTAGGTGCTTGGCTTTTGAGAGTACTTTCCTAGTGGGAGTGCGATTAAGTATTTTAAGGAAGGTGTTGTTGAAATAATGACCATCTAGGTCTAGATGAAGGTTTTTAAGTGGCGTCCAGTCACATTGTTAGAAAGGTTAAAAATAGAGGGTGAGAAGTTTTTCTTGCAATGGATGAATTTGTAAGTGATGTTGCTTTGAGTATGAACACATTTCCTGTATAGAAAGGTTGGAGAATGGTCCCTGAGGGAGTTTGGAAGGCAAACCGGCTAGGTAGCTTAGGTTGGGTTTTGTTAGTCAATATTCAATTTAATGTTGACTGCTTTTTGGTATGTTGGTCTATGTGAGTTGGACAGGTAATGGTTTGGGTGAAGTTGAAGAGGATTAGGAAGCTGGAAGGGTTATTGGATGAGCAGGAGTACTAATCAAGGTTGAACTCGCCAAGAATTAGTTTCTTGGTTGAAATTGTTAGATGCCTAAGAAAGTAGACTTTCAGTGAGGGGGAGGGTTATTGCCTGGAGGGTGATAGGTGGCTGTGATAATTGTTGATGTAAAGTTGTCCTGTCTCACCTTCATTCTTACTGGTTGGGTTTGGAACCGATCCCCTGTTTCGGCTTGACCGTATACTAAAGCTCGAGGTCTTCCACTGGCTCGTGGCTGTATCCCTATCCCATCATGCTCTAGTAAAGCTCCCCAGATCTCGTTTGCTGCTCAACAGTTTGGGTATTTCCATGAAAGTGTCAAAACGTTTACTCATTATTAAAGAAATGTCTTCTTCTTCCTTATTGTAAATTTAGCGATTAGTGTTTTCTTACCTTTCTAGTTCATTTAGGTAAGTTTGTTGCTGTGTTTTTTGCTTCAGGCCATCGTTTTATCATTATACATATATAGATGTGTGTGTATGTGTGTGTGTGTGTGTGTGTGTATATATATATATGTATATATATGTATATATATATATATATATATATATACACACACACACACACACACACACACACACACATATATATGTATATATATATGTATATATATATATATATATATAAATACATTTTTGATAGTGTGTTAAGTTTGTTGTTGCTGTTAATTTGCTCTAGTTGTGATGGACAGATTTTTGAGTATGTCCAAGGAGCGTAAGGAAGCTAAGCCTTCTGGCTTCAAAAAATGTGGTAAATGCAGTCAAAAGATGTCCTTAACAGATGCCCACACTATTTGTGTCTACTGCCTGAGAGCAGTGCATTTACAGGAGTCCTGTTCAATATGCCATTCTTTCAGCTCCAGAGTACTGCTTGAAAGAATAAATAAATTGATAGTGAGAGGCTTGCTGAAGTCCCCCTTCCAAGAAACTATAGAAGAAGGTCCAGGCTTTTCAAAATCAGCAAAATCACCAACTGCAAACTCTGACAAATCCACCAAGAGATATTCTCCCTCTTCAGGACAATTGGAGACCGTGAAAAAATTAAGCAAAGTGGTATCCCTAGCTCCGAAGACTACTGGACCTGCAAAATCTCTTACATTGGTACCAGCTGTTTCGGTGCCAGTGGAGTTTGAACTACGGAGCTGGTCCCCAGAATTGGAGCTGGTTACTCCTGTTCTAACGTCCCCTATTCTGCAAACATTTAAATCTCCTACTCCTTCCTCCACAAGTCTTTCAGATGATTATGTGGATTGGGTGGTGCATAGACTTCTAAGGGCACTGATGCTGGCCAGTCTCCTCTTGGCTCCAACCCAGAGGGATTTGGAGATGGCCAAGACATCCCCATCGACATCGATTCCTCCTCTGAGCCGACCCAGGACCTTGGAGACGGAATGCCTGGAACTGATTGTTGTGGAGCCATTGGTGCCGAGAACCATTATGGGATCTTCGGACCCGACGTCTGCTCCGACATCCTCTGTTCCATCTGAGGAATCTAGGAGCCGATGCTCTCCAGTCGGGTCCGGAGAGGGGAGTCAGACCGGACATTTGTCGGATCCAAACTTACCTCTCGGGTCTTCGGTGTGGATGAACTCTGCTCCTACATCAACTTTGGAGCCAACTTTCTTTGTTCTGGGGATCTCTCCTGGCTATTCAGAGCCAGAGATATCGTCAGATCAGGGGAGGGGGTCTTTTGAGCTGATGAGCGTGCTGTCTCCTCAGACAGCTGCATGCACAGGTTCTGACATTCCTCCCCCTAAGGCACTGGTGTCACTCTCCACACCACACCATCCACAGACCAGCAGAGACACTAGACCTCAGGATACCCCATTGGGTGGACCTCTCTCTTCCAAAACCTTTCCAGAATACCCTTCTGAGGTCCCTCATAAGAGACTCTGTAAGAGGAAGCATTTAGACTCCCCAGAGGAGTCTGTCATCTCTGTCACAAACCTCTTTGAGTCGGAAGGATTCCCACGGTCACCCTCTGAGGATGTCTCCTTTGCAGAATCCTAGAAATCCCTAAGCAGAGAGGCGGTTGGAAGCCCATCAACCATTTTGATGAGGGGAGTCTGTTTACTTGAAGGCCTTTGGGTCTCACTCTTCAGCCACTTGGGTGTCTCCTCCTTTCGATGAGCTTATGGAACTAGTTAGCCGAAAGGAATGGGAGTCTCCAGACACAGTGGAACCTGTCCCTCGGAGGCCAAATAAGTTTATCACAGTCCCTTCTGATAAGGATTTCCTGACTAATGGTGTCCCTGTAAATGCTGTGGTGGTGGCAGCAGCCAACAAAAAGGAACTTTCTGAAACATCCTCGTATAATCTGTCGAACAAGGAGTCTCGCACGATGGACAGATACGGGAAGCGCATGTTTTCTTCAGCGACTTTTGCACTCAGAGCACTGAATTATCGGACGCATTTTACAAGGCTACAAAGAGATCTCCTAAAGGAGCTAGGAGATGCTGTCCAAGGTACAGTAGCTGCAGTGGTATCGGATAAGGTTTCCTCTCAGCTCCCCACCTTAAACTCTGTGGTCAACTTCTCCATGAGGCTCATTTCTTATGCAGCAGATGGAGCGAGCAGAGCAGCGGGTTCAGGAATTTCCCCAAGGAGACATTCCTGGATGCACTTGTGTCACTTTTCAAAACCTTCTAAATCTTCCTTTATTAATGCCCCCTTCGATGGCTTGTCCTTGTTCAGGCCAAAGGTCAAGGACACACTAACCAGTTGTGAACAAGAAGGGAAAACGCTCTCTCTGCTGTAGGAGTTTGTTTTTCCATACCTTCTAGACCTTCTTCAAAAGGCCAAAAGGGAGGAAAGATGTGGTTTAAAAAATCCCAGAGTGTTTTTCAGGACACACACATGGAGACTCTTCCCCCAGGGGCATTGGGGGAAGTACGAATGGAAGACGCTATCCACGTGGCAGATGGGGTCCACAAAATCAGGGCGACAGTGTTTCTTTCTGCAGTAGGCCCTTTTAATGCTCTTAAAGGGAGGTCTGTCTGTCATCTCTCTGGAGGCAGTCAGGGGTCGATTATCTTTGTACCTAGAAGCCTGGCTTGAAATAACAAAAGATAAAGTATCATATCCAGAGGCTAATCCATACCTTTTTCCCTTCCTGTCCTAAACATTAAGAACATCCCAGACGTTCCACCCAGTCACAGGGATCAGGCAACTCTAGAAATTCAAAAGTTGCTAGACAGAAGAGTCATCCAAAGATAGGATCTGAAATTTACTCAAGATTCTTTTTATTATCAAAAAGAATAGGGGACTGAAGGCCCATTTTGGATCTCAGCAGATTAAACAAATTATTAAAAAAGACCAGGTTCCAGATGATAAACTGCAGTCTATTCTTCCCTTGCTGGGAAGATATGATTGGATGTGTTCTGTAGACCTCCAGGATGCGTAATACTATATAAAGATGGACAGACCTTCCAGGAGTCCTCTACGCTTCCAGCTGGGAGCCAGTCATTACCAATTTTGAGCACTGCCCTTTGGTCTCACTACAGCCCTCAAGAGTGTTCAAATGTATGGCAGTAGTCACAGCTCACCTGAGATGTCTAGGATTCCGAGTGTTTCCATATCTAGACGAATGGCTCCTAACTGCCATCACCAAGCATCTACTACTAGAAGCAAGAGACACCACATTACCTCTCTGCTCTGACCTAGGTATCCCAATCATCATCATCTTCTTTTGGCTGTTCCCGTTTGGGGGCGCCACAGCAGATCATCTGTTTCCATTTCTTCCTGTTCACTGCATCTTGCTGTGTCACACCAACCACCTGCATGTCCTGTCTCACCACATCCATAAACCTTATCTTAGGGCTTCATTTTTTCCTGTTACCTGGTAGCTTCATCCTTAGCATCTTTTTCCCAATATAATCAGCATCCCTCCTCAGCACATGTCCAAACCAATGTAATCTTGCCTCTCTGGCTTTGTCTTCAAATCTTCCAACCTGGGCTGACCCTCTTAATATACTTATTCCTAATCCTGTCCACCCTTGTCACACCCAGTGCAAATCTTAACATCATTAACTCTGACACATCCAGCTCTAACTCCTGCCTTTTTGTGAATGCCACTGTCTCCAACCCATATAACATAGCTGGTCTCACTACCCTCTTGTAGACCTTCCCTTTCACTCTTACTGGTACTTGTCTGTCACAAATTACTCCTGACACTCTTCTCCATCCACTCCATCCCACCTCTCTTCCGCACTCATTACTCTGAACTATTGATCCCAGGTATTTAAACTCATCCACCTTTGCCACCTCTACTCCTTGCATCCTCACCATTCCTCTGTCCTCCCTCTCATTCACACACACACATTCTTAGTCCGGCTGACCTTCATTCCTCTGCTCTCTAGAGCATATCTCCATCTTTTCAGGGTCTCCTCCACCAGTTCCCTACTCTCACTACAGATCACAATGTCATCTGCCAACATCGTAGTCCACTGGGACTCCTGTCTGATCTCATCTGTCAACCTGTCCATCACCATTGCAAATAAGAAAGGTCTCAGAGCTGATCCTTGATGTAATCCCACCTCCACCTTAAACACATCTGTCACTCCCACCGCTGACCTCACCGCTGTCACGCTACCCTCATACATATCCTGTACCACTCTTACATACTTCTCTGACACTCCCGACTTCCTCATACAATACCACAGCTCTACTCTAGGCACCCTGTCATATGCTTTCTCCAAGTCTACAAAAACACAATGCAACTCCTTCTGACCTTCTTTGTACTTCTCCATCAACACTCTCATTGCAAACATCGCATCTGTAGTGCTCTTTCCTGGCATGAAGCCATACTGCTGATCATTAATCATTGTGTCTCTTCTTAACCTTGCTTCCACTTCTTTTTCCCATAACTTCATGCTGTGACTGATCAATTTTAATCCCTCTGTAGTAACTACAGCTCTGCACATCACCCTTATTATTAAAAAATCTGTACCAAAACACTTTTTCTCCATTCCTCAAGCATCCTCTCACTTTCCAAGATTTCATTAAACAATCTGATTAGAAACTCCACTGCCATTTCACCTAAACATTTCCATGCTTCCACAGGTATGTCATCTGGACCAACAGCCTTTCCATTCTTCATCCTCTTCATAGCTATCCTTACTTCCTCCTTGCTAATCCATTGCACTTCATGATTCACTATCCCCACATCATCCAACCTTCTCTTCCTCTCATTCTCTTCATTCATCAACCCCTCAAAGTACTCTTTCCATCTGCTTAACATACTCTCCTCGCTTGTGAGTATGTTTCCCTCATTATCCTTTATCACCTTTACCTGAGCATGTCTTTCTTAGCTCTGTCCCTCTGTCTAGCCAGTCGGTACAGGTCCTTTTCTCCCTCCGTAGTGTCCAACCTTTCATACAGCTCTTCATATGCCTTATCCTTAGCCTTCGCCACCTCTCTCTCTTTGCCATGCACCTCGTCTCCTTATACTCCTGTCTACTTTCTTCATCTCTCTGACAATCCCACGTTTTCTTTGCCAACCTCTTTCTCTGTATACTCTCCTGTACTTCCTCATTCCACCACGTCTCCTTGTCATCCTTCCTCTGTCCAGATGTCATACCAAGCACCTTTCTAGCCGTCTCCCTTACTAGCTCTGCTGTAGTTACCCAGTTATTTGGTAACTCTTCACTGCTACCCAGTGCCTGTCTTAATTCTTCCCTAAACTCCACCTCACAATTACCCTTTTTCAATTTCTACCATTTGATCCTTTGTGCTACCCTTACACTCCTCCTCCTCTTCTTGATCACAAACGTCATCCTACAAACCACCATCCTATGCTGCATAACTACACTTTTCCCGATCACCACTTTACTGTCTCCTTCAAACTGGCCCTCCAACACAAGATATAATCCACCTGTGTGCATCTTCCTCCACTCTTGTGTGTCACCCTGTGCTCCTCCTCCTTGTTAAAATACGTATTCACCACAGCCATATCCATCCTTTTCGCAAAATCCACAACCATCTGACCTTCTGCATTAAATTACGAAAAATTTGCCTTGTTGCCATCTCAACATATCGTGTTTATAGGAGCAGATTTAGACACAAACATGATGGCAAAACTTCCTACAGAAAGTTTTAGTTCTGAGACTGCAAATCTTCAACCTTCTCTCCAAAACCAGAATACAAGCGAGAACAGTTTTAAAAGTCTTGGGAGCCATGGTGGCAGCGATAAGTTTAGTTTCATTAGCTCGCATGCACATGATAATTCTGCAGTGGCTACTTTTCACTCAGTGGTCGTTAAAAGAACTACCCATGTCTCACCAAATTCTGTTAAAGAGTCTTGCAAGAAAGACCTCCACTGGTGGCTTCACTCCAGTCACATGACATCAGGTCAGCAGTTTCTTCCTCCCCGGCCTGTAGCCACAGTCACCACGGACGTCTGCCAGATAGGGTGGGGGCGTTTTCTGGGAAGGACGGTCCAAGGCACTTGGCAGGATCACGAGGCCCATTTGCACATCAGTATCCTAGAGATGAGACCAGTGCTTTTGGGGTTGCAAGCACTACACAACTCTTCTGCTGGGAACAATTGCAATACAAACAGACAAACATGTAAGGTTGTCTGGTACATAAACAAGGAGGGACCAGGTCCTACCCCCTTTGCGGAGAGGCCCTGAGAGCATGGCAGTGGGTGACCTCCTCCCATTGCTTTCTGATAGCAATGCACATCCCAGGGAAATCCAACGTGATCACAGACAAACTCGCCAGAGCAATTCTCATGCCTCACGAGTGGTCTCTAAAACAAGAAGTAGCAGAAATGATCTTCCACAAATGGGGCCAGACTTGCTGCAACCTTTTTGGCACATCATGAATGCCAAATGCAGCAGCTATTTTGCCCTGACCCCCCCCCCCTCCGAGGGAGTCACCAAGGGATGCACTTGTACACGATTGGCCCTCTGGTGTCCTTTATGCCTTTCCTCCCTTTCCTCTGATTTCCAAATTTCTTCAAAAAACCAGGTCGTTGGGAAGCAAGTTGATTCTCATCGCCCCATACTGACCTTGTCAAATTTGGTTCCCCTTCCTTTGGCTTCATCTTCATGTGCAGCCATGGGTTCTGGACCCACTTCAGACCTTCTGATTCATATGTCCGGAACGCTTCACCCTTGCCTTCAAAACCTTTAATTGACAGCGTGGCTGCTCAGATTCCAAATGTAGCCAGGCTTCCTGACCTTACTCCTTCTGTCAAGCATAGCTTGATTTCTTCTCATAAGACCTCAACGAGGAAATTATACTTGAGTAAATAGAAAAGATTTTCTTCCTGGGCATTAAATAATCACATTGACCCCTTTTCTGCTTGCATAAGTTCTATCCTTGAGTTTCTAACGAAGCTATTTAATGAAGGTACAACTGCAGCTACCATCTGTGTCCAGTTAGCAGTGATATCTAATTTTCATATAAGTGATTTAGCCCCAAACCTAATGTGTCTCAGACTGTGCAAAGCCTTCCTGAAGGGGACTAATTTAAGACCACCCATCAAGATCCCTTTACCACCATGGGACCTAAACCTTGCTTCGTCCTGTTTGATTCTTTCCCCTTTTGAGCCTGCATCATCGTGTGATCTAAAGTTCTTGACATGGAAAACAAGTATTTTGATTGCCATTACTTCTGCTAGAAGGGTTTCAGAGCTGCTAGCATTATCCATAAAGCCCCCTTACATGCTTTTCCACAAAGATAGAGTATCCCTTCAAATAAACCCATCTTTCCTGCAAAAGTATGCTCAGAGTCTAATTTCAATCAGTCCATGCAATTATCAGTGTTTTTTTCCCCAACTATGGCAGCAAACTAAAACAATGAGTACAAAGGTCACACAGGAAAACCAGTAGGTTAAAAAACACAAAAAGATAAATCTAGTAAAGCTAGAGTTTCCACTGTGTGATACCCTAAACCTCTTGTAACAGAAGCAACATGGGATATATGCAAATTACCTTTTAAGGATATCAGGTGTTTCAGCTAAATGGCAATTCTGATTGTCCATGACTTTTTCTTTTACTTTTAAGTCTATTTATGGACAATTTTAGACCAAGAAAGTCAAACCCTCTAGCTGTGGACATGCATGTTTCTGCTTTCTTCTGGCGTCATCAGCACAGCATAAGGGGAATGTTTGACTTTTGGAAACACAGGGTTGTCATACCCAACTGATATCCATAAACATCGGTGTGTCTGCAAAATATCCCAACTAACAGACTAAAACAATGAGTACAAAGGTCACTATGGCAACAAAGCAGAATGTATACTTCACCAGCTGGACGTACATAGACAGTTATGTTTCTACTTGCATAAGACAAAGGACTAAATCTGATCAATTATTTTTCATTTTCAGAAGAAAAGAAAGGTGCTCCTGTATCTAAGGTTACACTTTCAAAATGGTTTTCAGATTGCATTACAACAAAGTTTTTCCCTGTAAAGTCAAGGGTCATTCTACGAGAGCCATGGCAACCTCTTCAGCTTTTCACTCTAGACTACCACTTGATGCCATTTGTGCTGCCGCAACTTGGGCAAGACCTCATACATTTATCCCTCATTACAAAGTAGATTTGGCCTCCAGGAGTAGGGCCTCCTTTGGGTCCACTGTCCTGAAGAATATACTCCCATGAGCCACCTGGGAAACATGGTGCTATGGATGCTGTCCCAACCAGTACGAATGAAGGCGAGATAGGTATTGACCATAACGTTCCATGTGAGTTGTCCATCTCGCCTTCATTCTTACATCCCACCCTTTCCCCCAACCTACGACTCCTGCAGGACCAAGAGGCTCTTTAAGTTGGCAAATATGTTCTCTGACCTTCTTCTGTGTCTTTACATGATGTTATAATAGTATCTTGGGTAATTGCGTTTATCAGCAAACAAGATCTGGGGAGCTTTACTTGAGCATGATTGAATAGGGATACAGTTATGAACCAGTGGAAGACCTTGAGCTTTAGTATACGGCCGAGTAGTTCCTAACCCAACCAGTTAGAATGAAGGCGAGCTGGACAACTCACATGGAATGTTATGGTGAGTACGTAACTTATTTTTTCCCTTGGGTTGATTTGTAGGCAAGTAGTTAGGACTTTGGAGTTAGGTAGGTCAAGAGGAGCACAGGTTAGTTCAAATTTTAGGGTGTCTTTATACATAATGGTGAGTCCACCACCTGTTTTGTTTAATCTGTGTAGTCTAATGATGCCATAGCTGGTTGAGATTAACTTCTTTATCTATAATGTGGGGCTTTCACCAGTTTTTGGTTATCACAGCTATGGCTAGAGTAGCATGGAATTCACTAGATTTACTTATAATGCTACAGAGATTGAGATTGGTAAAGAGCAGGTCAGAATTAAATGTTTTTGGAAGAGGGAGATAGGGATGGGAACATGTAGTAGACTGAATAGAAATTTGTTGGGGTGATAGGTGTGTAAGATTGTAGGCAGGGTGAGAGGTTGTTATTGTGATCTGGGTTGAGATGGATGTCAGCCTGGAGTTTAATTTGTGTTGTAGAGTGTAATAGAAGATGTCTAAGTTTGTTAATCAATTTTAGATATCTGGAAGCTGAGGAATTGGGATAGTAGGTCTGTATGGTTTGAAAGGTGTGAGAAGAGAGGTTGGGTTGTTAGAAAGTGGTGGGCTGATGTCAGTATAAGTGTGGGATTGAGAGTAATGGGAGGACAGTTGAAGTGTCTGATATGGTATGAGTGGAGGGAGGTGGAGCTATGGGTGAGGTAAAGAAAATGGAGTAAAAGAGTACCGGTTAATAAGCAGTAGTAGAGATGCATGTTGGGTAGTGTGGTGGGGTAGCAGAGTGTAGTAGAGGGAGGGGTAGAGTGAGTGGTAGAGAGTAGTGATTGGATTATATGTAGTGGAGAGGGTGGGATTGAGGTGGTAGGGTTGATAATTGAGGAGATGGGTAGGGATAGGCTGAGTAGAGAAAGTGGTGTGGTTTGGTTAGGTATAAACATAAGGAAAGTGGGAGGGTGGTTGGGAATGGGAGTAGGGGAGCGAAGTGAGCCCAAGCGTAATGGGATGAACAGAGCAGGTTGGAGAAACAAACAATTAGTCAGCAGAGCTGCAAGTAATATATCCATTAGAATGTTAAAGAATACAGGGGTAGTTAAGGACAGCAGAGCAAAGAAAATAAATAAAACAGTAGGGAAAATATGCGTGGAGGGATAATACTAAGCAGGAAGGATAAATGCTGAGTACTGGCCCAGTGAAGTGCAGGCGACATATTTAGCTAATACAGATAGTAGTTAAGCAACTGAAAAGTGACATACATGTGTACAGTTTCTGGAGAAGTCTGATTTTTACCACTGTATGTACTTCGTCAGCAGGGCTGCATGGGCATTGTTCAGGCTTTGTAGATTGAAATCAGGGTTAAATACTTTAAATATTGTCAAAAGCTGAGAAATCATTTGTTGTAAGCACTAGCACATCACTGGGACCAGAATAAGGAGAGTGAGGTAGCATATATACAGTAATGGTAGATTGGTAATGCTAAGGGGCTACTGGCAAGGGAAGAGGATTACACTGGCATGTGTTTATATTCCACCAAAAAAACTGCTATAATGGAGCTTAAGAAAATTCTGGGAGATATAATCACCTTTCAGTAAGGAATATTACTTGTAGGTGGGGACTGGGATCTGATTTGTAATAGTAAAGATGTATGTAGGGGGCCCAGAAGGGAAAATATAACAGAGAAGGTTAGATTTTTAAAGAACTTTATGAAAATGTTTGGCATGAAATATGTGAATTTAGTACTAGGAATTTGGAGTAAATTTACATATTGTTCCCCAAGATACACAAACTGGGCTAGGCTGGACAGAATTTACATTTCCCAGGAACATGTGCATTTAATTGAAGGTCTTGATACTCAACCAATAACTATTTCAGATTATGCGCTAGTAAGAAATGAAATAAAAATAAGATGTTGCTGTCCCACCTATCTGTTAAAAAGAGAGGAATTTAAGGAAAGGGTAGTAGAATATATTTAGGAGCTATTAGAGAAGATAGACATTTCTTCTGAAAATATAATTAGGGAGTGGGATAAAATTAAAGTGGAGTTTAAAAGTAAGGTAATAAAAGAAAGAGGGATATGGTCAAGAAGTAACAAGAATTATTTAGAGGGACTGACATGTTAAAGTATTGTAAAATAGAGAAATCTCTCAGAACAAGAAGATGAGCAACTGCAGAATGCTAAATAGAAAATAAGGGATTACTTTGATAATATGCATGAGTTTAGAAAGATTGCTGTTAAGCAACTGTATGTTGATAATAACTCTAAAGCACAAAAACTTTTAGCACAGCGACTTGGGCAGTAGAAAGGAGAAAAGCCAGTCTCCAAGCTTAGGGAGCCTATAATAAGGAAGATAACTAGGGATCCTTTAGAAGTATTTCATAAATTCTGTGAAAGTCTGTGTAAAGTTGAGAAATATGTACATCAAGAAAATGTACAAATGGAAATGTTTATCGAAGAATTAAATATGTCAGGGTTAGTCAGGATAGGAGGAGGTGAGATAAAAATGGTGATATATAACCACATCTACATGAATGTCCCTAGGAATAGATGGTATTCATATGTCTCAACCTGGAAACATCAAAAATCTGGACAATGGCCCATGAAAAATACGTGCAAATCTATATGCTGATTAGCATAACATTTTCATACATAATTATGTAACCCCACCCACTTCAACGGAATTGTGGGATACCAACTTTCAAACGCAAACTGAAGAACAGACAACCAAAATATAGCCCTGGCCCAGACCCTGTAGTAAATGGTAAACTTTTTTTTTTGAAATGTGTAGCAGTGATGTTCACTGGGAAGGGAGAAGAAGATGAATCTTAGGATTTTGTTTTTGGTGACTTGCAGTATGTGTGTTTTGTGGTAAAAGTAGGGCATTTAATGATAGGCAATATTCTAATCTTAGCAAAATAATAATATAGTTTGCTAGGACCTCCGAAAGTCATTCTCCATGGCCTACTGATCAGTGGCGTAGTTTGAATTTGCTGTCCTTCCCCCCCCTCATAAAATCATGGTCGAATGGGGCCCCCCATACACAGCCCTCCTCCCTGCAGCCATTCCAATGTCCCATTACTTGGCTATTTAGCCCCATTTACCATAAACACTGTAATGTGTGTACTGCTTTACTTCTATGATGATGATTTCAGTTTCATTAAAACTTTTATTTTATATTTTATAGCACAGACACTAAATAGACATCTGCTAAACAAAGCAATACAGTCTCACAATGAAAATAGACTTGGCATTAAAACTTCTCTGCTCTTGAAACTCACATTCATTAAAACAGCTTTGAAACCCACATTCAAAGAAAATGCATCTTGGCCAGTGGATGATAAAGATTACCTCTGGGCTGTTTTCAAATCATAGGCCCCATGCACACGAAACATACATGTGTTCTTTGATACACCTTCTTGACTGTATTAAATTACTTTCCTTGTGTAATACAGCACACTTGTTAGAGCATGTTTTAAATGTATTGTTTTGAACATTTTCCAGTAACCAATGAAACAAAATGCATGAACCAATAATGACAAAACTGCCCAACTAGTAATATTACAGCAGGGAATGGATGGCAAACCGATAACAGGTTGTTAGTTACTAGGTATCTCCACCAAAGAAGACATTCTCAGGACTGCAGCATCCACCCCTTTAAAAGTACAACACAGTACAGTATCAGCAATCCATCTGCATACTGTGGGAGTAGAACTCCCAGCCTTCTGCATCAAAAGCAAGTATTCTACCTTTTGTGCTACTAACAACACAAACTGACTTGGCATAAGTAGCAGTAAACTTCTCTCCCCCTGAACAACTATGCAGCACAAGAAATCTGGAAAAAGCCCAAAACCAGGGACACACTTTAAACATTACTTGTACAATCTTAGAAAAGTTGCTAGAATAAAATGTTTTGTGTTACCATGCATTTCCTGAAAGATAGGAAAACTGAAACTTAAATGGCTATCATTGTTTAGTGAATTCATTTCTCACTGATTTGCCAGAAAACCACACATTTTAAGAAGCAGACCAAACGTATGAGCCAAACATTCCAGACTTTCTGTAAAACTTTGGACAGTTGAGAAATATGGTTAACTCTTTGAATCACAAGTGGTGGTGGTGTGGGTAGAGAATTTAGGCTCTTGCTCCTTGTACCTAAGGTTTGAGTCTGAGTAACTGTAATCAGCAGTTACACCTAACTGGGGCATTTACACACACACACACACACACACACACACACACACACACACACACACACACACACACTCCTGTAGTTGCTAAATGAATAAAAGAAGCTGCTGCCGTGAAGTAAGGAAATCATACCTCTTAAGAGCAAGAAATCTGGACAAAGCCATAAATAAAAGTAGGACAATTTTGAAATATTGCTCTTACAAACTTAAAAAGTCAATAGAATAACAGGTTTTGCATTAGCATGAATTTTCTGAATGGTATGAAATCTGAAACTCAAATGTCTTATTATTTTCTAACTTCAGTCTTTAATGATTTGCCACTAATTTGCCAAAAAACACAATTTTATGAATAACAACCAAAAATATAGGGCAAATATTTGGACATTCTGCAAAAATCTGTACAGTTGAGTATGAATTAAGGAAATAAGCACCTCCCTCCTGCAGCCGTTAAAGCTGCTGCTAAGTAAGGAAATAATATCCTGCAATAAATAAAAGAAGCTACTGCTATTAAATAAGGAAATAATAAACGCACACTTCTCCTGCAGCTATTTGCCGTTATCTCCTGTATGTTTTTCCTGTCTGCAATCACATCCCCCTGCAACCAGTAAACAAATAAACACACACACACACACACACACACACACACACACACACACACACACACACACACACACACACACACACACACACACACACCTGCAGTATTTAAATAAATAAAAGCTGCTGCCGTAAAGTAAGGAAATAAACACACCCCCTTCAACAGCTGTTAAAGCTGCTGCATTAAGTAAGGAAGTAATCTCCTGCAATAAATAAAAGAAGCTGCTGCCATTAAGTAAGGAGCTAAATAAACACACACTTTTCCTATGACTGTTAAATAATGCTGCCATTAAGGAAATAAATAAAAGCAGCTGCTGTATGTTTCTCCTGCCTGCAGTCACATTCTCCTGCAGCCAGTAAATAACAGAAGCTGCTAAGTAAAATCACATTAACGGTAAGCGTAGTAAGAAGCTGCTGCTAAGTAAAATCACATAAGCGGTAAGCGTAGTAAGAAGCTCCTGCTAAGTAAAATCACATAAACGGTAAGCACACCTAGTCACCTACCTGTTTCTCCTGCAGCCATTATGTAAAGAAATAAAAGAAGCTGCTGCTAAGTAAATAAAATCACATAAACAAGGTAAGCACAGTAAGAAGCTGCTAAGTATAATCACATAAATGGTAAGCAGTGAAGCACACACAAAAGTTAAGCCCGCAGCCGTTAGCACACGTACGTTTCTCAGTTCTCCCGCCTGCCTGCAATGCAGTCGCATACTCCTACAGCTGTTAAATAAAAGAAGCTGCTTAACATAAAAGTTAAGCCTGCAGCTAAGTGTGTGTGTGTGTGTGTGTGTGTGTGTGTGTGTGTGTGTGTGAGAGAGTGAGAGACCTGGCTTGAGGAGGAGCCGAGCTGGGAAGAAAGATGATGTTCTTCGTGTTTCACTGTTGCAGTAATCACATTTGTCGGCCCGATTATCAAAGTCTTGGGTCCTGCATCAGTTGCTGTCTCATCTTAAATGACATCAGGTAGTCAGGGGTATAAAGCATGCAGCCGATGCCATTACAGAAGTCTTTCTTGCCGTGCGGTAGCAGAAGCAGTTCGCAAGTGCTGGTCGGCCGGCTCCTGAAATCTTAGTTTTCGAGTTTGAGAACCGAAGTCTTCAACTAAGCTAAGGACCCCATTGGGGAAATTTTTTATTGCTCTAAACTGATGTCAGTAAAAGTTAATAATTGTATTTTTTGTGGAATGAAATACCTCATAAAGATTTTAATTCGTACTGCATTCCTTGCTTAGGTCCTGACCACAATGTACCTTGCTGTCATTTTTGTGCCTTCTTTAAACAACAAACTATTTGCCATCTGTTTATTTATGCTTTTAAGTATTTTGGTACTCGGTACAATTATCCAGAAATGGCTTCGGTAAGCCACCCGACTACTGACATTTCGAAAAAAACGCAAAGGTAAAGGCAGAGACAGACCGCATAGGTCCAAAGCTGCCGACGACGCTTCTCCTAAGTAAGTCGCCAGTTCACCGGTACTCGGTGAGGCGGTTTCGCAGCCCCTGATACTCGCTACTTCAGATTCACAGGCCTCTATTGAGACCCATTCGGAGTCCGGTATGCCATGAGATGCTTCTTCAACTGTGGAAGTCTCTATCTTCGATGGGTCCGGAGCAGTTGTGCAGCCACCGGCTTCTGAGGTTGTATTCAGGCCTACTGACTTGCATATTAAACAGACGCCATCTTCTTCTTCATGGCCTAAAACTCAGTCCATGCCTAGAAAACAGATGCCCAGACCGCATGGTCAGGACTCTATGCCTAAAAAATAAATGATAAAAATGGCTGAAGACCTTCTTACTCTAATCAGGGGAAGCCACCCTTCCCCCTCTAAGAGACCTAGGACTGTTTCCTTATGATTCTTCTGATCAGGACTCTGAAATTTCTGTTTTCTCTGATGACCAGGATTTACCCTTATCTACCTATGAGGATTCTGATGCAGAGGACCCCATTCCCTCTGCTTTCCCTCCAGAGGATTTCTCTCTTAGTGAAACCTTGCATACTCTTAAGGAGCATTTTCGCTGGGAAAGCCAGGATTACTCTGACTCTACAAAGAGGCTTAGGGATTTCTTACTCCTGCCCCAACACAGGCCTTTAGCTATCCCCCTTGTACTGGTCATTGTTGATGATGCCTTCTCTGAATCTAGCTTGACCCCTGACTCTTTACCTCCTGCTCCCAGAAAACCTGATGGGTATTACAGGGTTCCTGACACTCACAAGTTACTCTTCAAAAATCCTACTGCGGATCTTAAGACCATTTCACAGGGACCCAGGGGCATTAAGGCTACTACTGCCAAAAATCTTATCCCCTCTGATAGAGATTCCAGGGCGTTGGATAGATGGGGTAAGAAAGTATACACTTCTGCAACCTTGGCCATTAGGGCCTTTAACTGACAGTTTCATATGTTAAAGTATCAGCAGCATATTATTGGATTGCTTAAACAGAAAATGATGATTCCTAACTGTGCTGAAAATAAAGATTTACAGGATTTAATGCATTCTGCTGAACAAGTTGGAAAACATACTTTGCAATGTGGTTTTGATTCATTAGAGGCATCTTGCAGGGCTGATGTCACTGGGTCTGTACGTAGAAGGCATGCTTGGCTTAAGGAGCAGTCTTTGCCAGATCATGTTAAAGCTAAATTGCTGGATGATCCCTTAAACCAAGACCGCCTGTTTGGCAACAAAGCAGAAGTAGTACTTAAAAAGATGGAGGAAAAGCTAAATCTATGCAAACTGTTAAAGATTTCCTGCAAGTACAGCCTACCCAGATTTAGTAGGCATTGGCTCTCTAAGAATTGGCCTTTCCTGCCTCTTCCAGGCCTTCTCAGTCCAAACCCAGAACCAGCAGAACACCCAGGCTTCAGTTCCAACGTACTCACAGGACTATGTAGTGGGGGCTCCTGCTTCCAAAGCAAGGAGTAGTAAGACCCCCCCCCCCCCAATGGTAAACTGTCTCAGTGACTTAACTTTAAAACTTCCAAGCCCTGCACAACTGACTGTTCCTTTAGGGGGAAATATTGCCCTGCAGGCAGAAAATTTGGAAACTCATTACCCAGGACAAATGGGTTTTAAATATAGTTTCCCAATGATACAGATTCCACTTCCACTCCTTACCAACCCGAAACGGTTGGCCAGATCTACCCCCATATCAGTAGGCAGAGGCTCAAAAGCAAGTTCTGTCTCTCAAGTATCAGGGCTATTCAGCCTGTCCCAGAAGAGGAAAGGGGACAAGGTTTCTACTCAAGACTTTTCCTGGTGCCCAAAAAAGACAACTCCTGATGTCCTATCCTGGACCTCTCTATCCTAAACACATTTTTGGTGATCCCAAAATTTAAGATGGCAACTCTTCACCAGCTGCTTCCTATGCTAGGCAAGGATGCCTGGTTGGCAACTCTGGATTTAAAGGAAGCCTACCTGCACATCCCAATAAGGGACTCTCGCAAAAGATACACATGCTTCAAAGCAGGCTACATGCACGATCAGTTCTCTGCAAAGTCCTTTTGCCTATCTGCTGCGCCCAGGGTATTCACAGAGTGCCTAGCTCCAGTCATTGCATTTTGCAGGCAAAGAAATATTCAAATATACCCATACCTGGACGATTGTCTAATTCAGGCAGAAAGCCAGGACATACTATTGCATCATCTGACATTTGTACAGAAATTGCTAACTTCTCTGGGGTACACCATAAATGAAAAGAAATCACATCTTGTACCCTGCCAACAAATTGTATTCCTGGGAGCACGCTTGTACACAACTTCCCAGATGGCTTTCCTCACGCCAGAGAAACAAGTTAATTTGACAGCCTACTTCACACTACTGGCCACAAAGACCTGGCTATCTGCAAGCCCTGGGGTTCATGGTCTCCTGCATTCTCCTAATTCCATATGCAAGACTGGATATGAGGAAACTACAATGGTATCTAAAAAGCCTATGGTGTCAACATTCTCCGGATCTAGAAGCAATGATTCCTGTCATACATGTCTACAGATAGAGTTCCTTTGGTGGGCAGAGGCCTGCCACCAAAACAAGGGACTGCCTTTCACTCGACCCCCTGCTGCCCAAACCCTAACAACAGACACATCAGACTATGCATGGGGTGCTCACTTGACAGGGAAGTGCATTCAGGGCAAATGGTACCCAAGTCAAATGCACCTGCATATCAATCAAAAAGAAATGTTAGCTGTACAGAATGCTCTGACAGCCTTCAAGGACCACATTCTTCCAGGACAATTAATGATAGACGTACAACACCACTGTTATGTGGTACATAAACAAGCAGGGGGGAACCCACTCATATCCTCTCTGCAGTATAGCCAAGGCCTATGTAGAACACAGCCTTGAGCTCCCATGTGCACCTACAGGCTCAATTCCTGCCAGGAAAGCTAAATACACTGGCAGACGAACTAAGCATAAATCTCATGGACCCACATGATTGGAAACTGGAACCAAAGATGTTCGTCGTGTTTCACTGTTGCAGTCATTACATTTAGGATAATCTGCAGGCAGGTTGCCCTCATTCGGCCTGATTAACAAAGTCTTGGGTTCTATGTCGGTTGCTGTCCCTTCTTCCATGATGTCTGGTCGTCAGGGGTATAAAACATGCAGCCAGCACCATTACATCAGTCTTTGTTGCCATGTGGTGCCCGAAGCAGAAGCAGTTCGCAAGTGCCGGTCGGCCGACTCCTGAAATTTTTGTTTTCGAGTTTCAGAACCAAAGTCTTCAACTTAAAGCTAAGGACCCTGTTGGGGAAACTTTTTCTTACTCCTTACCGATGTCAGTAAAAGTTAATAATTGCATTACTTGTGGGAAGCAAATACCTCATAAAGATTTTCATTTCTACTGTAGTCCTTGCCTAGGCCCTGACCACGACGTACCTTGCTGTCGGTTTTGTGCTTTATTAAATCAGCGCACTATCCGTCATCGGTACAATTTTGCCTCTAAATATTTCGGTTCTTGGTTTAATTATTTAGAAATGAGGTCTGTTAGCCATCCGTCTACTGGAATCTCGAAAAAACGCAAAGAAAAAGACAGAGACAGGCCGTCTAGGTCCAAAACTGATGATGACGCTTCTCCTAAGCCAGTCGCCAGTTTGCCGGTACTCAGTGAGGCGCTTTCGCAGCCCCTGTTACCCGCTACTTCTGATTCGCAGGCATCTACTGAGACCCATTCGGAGTCCGGTATGCCGCGAGATGCTTCACCAATGGAACCCGTGGATGTCTGTACCTTGGATGGGTCCGGAGCCGCTGTGCAGGCACCGGCTTCTGAGGGTGTATTCAGGCCTACAGATTTGCATATTAAACAGACTCCACCTTCAATACTAAGGCCTAAATCTCGATCTATGTCTAACAATCTGATGCCCAGGCCACATGTTCAGGCCCCTATGCCTAAAAAACAAATGATCAAAATGGCTGAAGATCTAATTACTCTAATCAGGGGTAGTCAACCCCTCCCTTCTAAGAGGCCTAGGGCTGAGCTTGACTAGGACTTTTCTGATCAGCACTCTGTTTCTTCTGACTCTTCTAATGACCTGAATTTGTCCATACCTACTTATGAGGACTGTGATGCAGAGGATTCCATTCCCTCTGCACCCCCCCCCCCCCCGAGGACTTTTCTTTTGGGGAAACTTTACATACCTTGAGGGAGCATTTCCACTGGGAAAGTCAGGAATTTTCTGAATCCAAAAAGTGGCTTAGGGATTTCCTTCTTCCTCAGCATAGGCCTTTGGCTATACCTCCTGTACTAGACATTGTTGATGATGTGTTCACGGAATCCAGTATTGCCCCTGGTTCCTTGCCTCCGGCTCCTAGTAAACCTGACAGATACTACAGGGTTCCTGAATCCCACAAGTTCCTTTTCAAAAATCCTGTTGCGGACCCAGAAACCATTTCTCTGGGGCCCAAGGGCATTAAGGCTTCTACTGCTAAAAATCGTACCCCTTCTGATAGAGACTCCTGGGCACTGGATAGATGGGATAAAAAGGTTTATACTTCTGCAACCTTGGCAATCTGGGCTTTAAACTGTCCATTTCATATGCTAAAATGTCAACAGCATCTCATGGGACTGCTTAAACAGAAAATGATGTTGATTTCCGACTGTGTGGAAAATAAAGATTTACAAGATTTATTGCATTCAGCTGAACAAGTTGGAAAACATACTTTGCAATGTGGTTTTGATTCTTTAGAGGCCTCCTGCAGGGCTGCTGTTACTGGGTCTGGGCTTAGAAGGTATGTTTGGCTTAAGGAGCAATCTTTGCCTGATTATGTTAAAGCTAAATTGTTGGTTGCTTCTTTAAATCAGGACCACCTGTTTGGCAATAAGGCTGAAGAAGTTCTAAAAAAGATGGAAGATAAAGCTAAATCTATGCAAACTGTTAAAGATTTCTTACAAGTGCAACCTCCAGGATTTAGTAGGCACTGGCCTACTAAGAATTGGTCCTTTCCAGACCCTTCCAGATCCTCTCAAGCCAAACCCAGACACAGCAGAAACCCCAGGTTTCACTCCCAGGGGAATCTCAGAACTAAGCAGTGGGGGGCCTCCACTACCAAATCTGGAAATAAGACACCCCCCCTATGGTGAACAGTCTCCATGACTTCCCTTTAGAATTACCAAGCACTTATCTTTTAACCGCCCCTTTGGGGGGAAAACCACCCCTTTGGGGGGAAAGATTGCTCTTCATGCAAAGAACTGGGAACTCATAACCCAGGACAAATGGGTTTTAAATATAGTGTCCCAGGGATACAGATTTCATTTCCACACGTTGCCAACACTAAACAGGTGGCCAGAACTGCCCCCAAATCATTGGGCAGAGGCTCAAAAACAAGTACTTTCCCTCTTAAGCATGGGGGCTATTTAACTGGTACCAGAAGAGGAAAAGGGACAAGGTTTCTATTCCAGGCTTTTTCTGGTACCCAGAAAAGACAAATAATGGCATCCAATCCTGGACCTGTCTACTCTAAACACCTTTCTGGAGATTCCAAAATTCAAGATGCTGACTCTTCACCAGTTACTTCCTATGCTAGGCAAAGACGCCTGGTTGGCAACTCTGGATTTAAAAGAAGCATACCTGCACATCCCAATCAAGGAATCTTGCAGAAGATACCTACGCTTCAAAGCAGGCTACTTGTATTATCAGTTCTCTGCACTGCCCTTTGGCTTGTCTGCTGCGCCCAGGGTATTCACAAAGTGCCTGGCTCCAGTTATTGCATTTTGCAGGCAAAGAAATATTCAAATATATCCATACCTGGATGATTGTCTAATTCATACTTCTAAAGCATCTGGCATTTGTAAAATGGGTTCTAACTTGTCTGGGATACACCATAAATGAAAAGAAATCACAACTGGTACCCTGTCAACCGATTACATTCTTGGGTGCAAGCTTGAGTACAACTGCCCAGATGGCTTTCCTCATGCCAGAGAAGCAAATTAATTTGGTAAATTACTTCAAACAAGTGGCCACAAAAACCCTGCTATCTGCAAGACAAATACTGCAAGCCTTGGGGTTCATGGCTTCCTGCATACTTCTAATTCCATATGCAAGACTGCATATGAGGAAACTTCAGTGGTGTGTAAAAAGTCTGTGGAGTCAGCATTGTCACAGCCTGGAAACAATGATTCCCATCATACCTTGCCTACGCCTGGAGTTCCTATGGTGGGCAGAGGCCTGCCACCAAAACCAGGGACTACCATTCACACTACCCCCTAGTCCCTAACTACAGATGCATCAGACTATGCATGGGGGGCTCACCTGGCAGGGAAGTGCATTCAGGGCAAATGGAACCCAAATCAAATGCACCTACATATCAATCAAAAAAAATGTTAGCTGTGCAGAATGCTCTGACAGCCTTCAAGGACTGCATTCTTCCAGGACAACTAATGGTAAAGACAGACAACACCATGGTTATGTGGTACATAAACAAGCAGGGGGGTACACATTCCTACCCCCTCTACAGACTAGCCATGGCATTGTGGAACACAGCCTTGAGCTACCAAGTGCATCTACAAGCTCAATTCCTGCCAGGAAAATTAAAGACACTGGCAGACGGACTAAGCAGAAACCTCATGGACCCACGAGTGGAAACTGGAACCACGGATTTTCAACATGCTGACAAGCAAATGGGGGAGGCCAGACATAGATCTACTTGCCTCCCCCTAGAACTACCAGTTGGACAAGTGTTGCGCAAGGACTCCCCGCAAACAAGCCTGGAAAGTAGGCCTTTCCCCCTCTGCCTCTGCTCTCCAAAGTTCTACTAAAAGTCAAACTGTACAAACCAAGGATGATTTTGATTGCTCCAGACTGGCCGCGCCAACACTGGTACCCCCTCCTGCGCAGTGTCTCACAAATATCTCCATGGCACCTGCCTCAGACCCCTTCCCTGCTGTCACAGCAAGAGAACCAATTTCTGCACCCTCAGCTTCCAACATTGAACCTTGCAGCCTGGCTAATCACTTAAATTCACCCTTATCATCCCTCAGCAAATCTGTGATGGATGTCATCTTGAAGGCGAGAAGACCTAGTATTAGAAAAACTTATGCTGACAAATGGAAAATATTCTCTGCCTGGAACCAATCTTCAGGGATGAGAACAGCAGCGCCCAATCTACCCCAGATTTTGCAACACTTAACTGAGATGCTTCACAAAGGCCTGCCTTTTTCCTCCATTAAAATTCATGCCTCGGCTATTTCATCTCACTATAACACGGGACCACCCCTCTTCTCTCGTCCTCTATTCAAGCAGTATCTCAGAGGGTCAAAAAACTTGAGACCACCCAGGAGAGCTCCTACCCCTGCCTGGGACCTTAACTTTGTTTTGGAGAAGCTCACTCTACCTCCTTTCGAGCCAGCTGCTACTGCAGACTTAAAATTTCTGTCTTGGAAAACAGCCTTCCTATTAGCAATCACTTCAGCTCGAAGGATATCTGAATTACAGGCCCTTATGGCAGTGGAGCCTTTCATCATCTTTCATGCGGACAGGGTATCTCTCAGGACCAATCCATCCTTCATGCCCAAGGTGGTTTCCAGTGTGGCTCTTAATCAGTCCATTTATTTGCCAACCTTCTTTCCCAATCCACAGAACAAAGGGGAACGGATTCTGCATTCCTTGGATGTGCACAGACAACGTAGAGTCTACTTGGACAGAACTAAATCTCGAAGAAAATCTGAACAATTGCTGGGTAGCATTTGCTGCAGTGGGTACGGCTATTTCAAAACAAACCATTTCTAAATGGATAAGTCATTGCATTCATTTCTGCTATAAGCACCATGTAAAACCTATCCCCCAGGGGATCAGATCTCACTCCACCAGGGCTGCATCTACTTCTGCAGTCTTTCTCAGAGGTGTTCCTAATAGGGATATCCTAGATGCTGCTAGCTGGAGTTCTGTACATACTTTCACCAGATAATTTACCAATTTTCTCTAAATCCAGAGCTGGATTTGCCACTGCTGTCTTGCAGGGCCTTATAGCTGGCCCTAATGCTGTATAAACTCCTCCTCCTAACCATAGCTTTGGGAATCTACCCAAATGTAATGACTGCAACAGTGAAACATGAAGAACATAGTACAGTTGTGTACACTTACCATAAATGTAGATGTTTGAGTGTATTCACTGTTGCAGTCCTGGTTACCCTCCCACCAGCCCCCTAGTTTTTCTGGCTATACCTCTACTTTCCTTTACTATGCTTAAAAGACTTTTTGGTGTATTTGCTTTTGGTTGGAGGTATACTTTTGTATTTTTGTGTTTATTTGCTCCCCGTTAGGGGGGCACCTGACATCTTTGGCAAGAAAAACTGATGTAATGGTGTCGGCTGCATGTTTTATACCCCTGACGACCTGACATCATGGAAGAAGGGACATCAACCGATGCAGGACCCAAGACTTTGTTAATCAGGCCGACTTGAGAGCAACCTGCCAGCAGATTGCCCAAATGTAATGACTGCAACAGTGAATACACTCGAACATCTACATTTATGGTAAGTGTACACAACTGTACTTTATTGTACCTCTGAGAATAATATGTAAACTTCATCCAAGGTCCTAGTACAGAATCAAATCTTCCATACCAAATATTTTCCTAAATTTTTCTGAAATCTGTCTTTGTTTTTTTTTATATAGTCCATTCTAGGTCCTCTGATTACATACTCACTATTGCAAATCAAGTTCCAGTCCTGACCTATAAATAATATTCCGTACTGAAAAGTGATTATTTCTCACAAATTTTTCTTAAGCTCTGTAGTTGCAGTTTTTTTTGATGAAATATAAATACATGCTACTGTAATCAGGCTTCTTGCCAGTAGCCACTTACTACCATCAGTCTATCATTTTCTTTTCATTTTCGCCCTCATCTATCAGTATTGGAACCCTTCAAGCAACTAGTATAATTAATCCCCTTTTCCTCTGTCCCTGAATGCTGCTGAATATCCATTCTGCAATCCCTGTTGTCAAATTCACATACTCATTTTTTTCCATATATGTCTTGTGCATTCCTATTTGCACTGTGCATTTCTTCAGATAATTCAATACTCTCTTTTTATCTGTACGTATAAGGCTGTTCAACATTCCAAGATGATATGGAAAGCATAGCCATCATGATAAAAAGCTATTGTTCCCACATGTTGTTCATGATTTTTTAATGTATATTTCCAGCTTTTGTGTTATGTGCATATACTAATGTTTGACAGGCTGATCTTTTGTGCAGTTGTTTCTTCTCATCTCCATTTGAACCTATGTAAAGTTTTCAAGACTTGTTTTAATGAAAACCCTCATACAAAAATCTTATTACATAACACCCCCATTATCCTTTCTAAACTTGGAACAAACACAGAAGTATATTCATCTTCAGAACATGAAGTTTAACCCTCCAGAAGGGAACAAATGCCCCAAATTGGCGGCTGCACCTACAGGCATTATCTAACCTAAACTTAAGGTTATACATACAAAAGCACGTTGTCTGTGCTGCCACTTTCACTGATTGCAGTCTATTATTTTCTTATTGCTGTTCCCCTCCCAAGTATGAAAAACAGCTTGTATGCTTTTAGAAAACATTGGAGTTTTTCTTAGGGCTAAAAGTTACTGGTTACCTTTAAACAAAACTAAATTGTACATTGTTTTATTACCTATATCATAGTATTGAGGCCACTAGGAATGTTGTTGCCTCTTATTCACTTCTCATAATTTCATACTTAAATTTTCACTGAACCGCTTGCCATTATACATTTAAATGTTGCATTGCCCTTAACAAAAAATACTCATAAATCACAGGATTAACTGCTTGCACCTGCAGACAGCTTGTGTCCATGGAAATGTATTCAGCAATGAATCTTGGTAAGTTTCATTGAGAAAAGAATGCACAGCTGCCTTCAGTTGCAGACATCTTGACTTCACTGAATATTTGCCTGTGGAAAACAATCTTAATATCTCTTCAGTGGTAAGAAGCTTAGCATTTTCATGTTTTTTATCATTTTCTTATTTTTAAAGCCTAAATGCGTATTAAGACACCTGTTAACAGCTTAAGCCAAAGGTAGTAATAGACATTCACTGTTATAAAATAAAAATAGAAAATATACTAATTCTACATATAATCATCACAGTTTTAGACCCTACCACCAACCCACCCCCAGCACCCCAAGATCAAGGCATATGAACATTAGACTTGCTTTTGTTCGGCCTTATTACTGTTGTTCTGTAAAACCTGTATTTCTTGCAACTAAAAAAAGTACTTGTTTAATATGTTTAACACACACAATAGTCACTGAAAAGATCCCCCCCCCCACAATTTTAAAATACCCGACTACCCACTCCACAAAACTGTTACCTTTTATAACATGCAGTTTATATCATGAAATATTTTATACAAGTACTAAGAGCAAAAATGTTTTTACTGCAGTTAGTTTTTCCCACTTTTGGTGTCCTCCTAAACATTAATGGATTAAAGTGCGGTATATGCTTTACAGCCCACCCAAAAGTTTAACAAGGTTAATAAAGGTCTGGTCTTTTTTAAAAATTAATGAATATGTTATTGAAAGATCTTCTTAATGATGTAATTTATTAATTAATTGATTTCGCAAATCCATACTTCACAAATATAAGATGCCTGTCTTCCTGTTCATATCCATCTCCCATCCTAAGACTCTGGTTCAAGTCCGAGGTACTACTCATTCTTCTAGTCAGCACCTGTCCTTTTTTCCATCTCAAGCATTTTCATTTGGAACATTGGAAAAGGTTTTACTGGCAAAGACTGTCTAAGAACTTTACGAAGAAGAGTCGGTGCCCTTCTTCTTGCTGACTCACTTTTTGTTGAATAAACTTTGTTTTATTTCCTCTTTAGCCTATTTAGTGTCAAAAAATTATTTTGATCCTTCAAGGGAAAAAAAAAACACTTCGAAGACAGCTGGCTACAGCAGCTTGAATTTCACACCTGCCGCTCAGCATTGCCTGATGCTTGGATAAATTTGCTTCTCTTCTGCCTGGTGTACTGTAAATCATTTTCTACGTTCAGCTGTGTCCAGTTTTTAATTCTTTGCCATTCTGCATCAGTTTTGTAAGGATCAACTCTTTCTGCTGTTATGATTGCATCTTCACTAATATAGGTCTTGGTTGCTTTCTCGTGCCTAGGTTTGGAACATACACTCGATGTACCCTTTCAGTTAATAAATTCTGTTGTGGAACTCCAGTCCAGTTTATTTGTGCTTTCAGAAAATTAATACAGTCTGTTCCTTCCAGTTTTTATGATATATCAGAAAATCTCAGGTTTTCTCTGTGCGCTCCATCTTATAACACTCATTTTTAAACAGTTCTCCTTGAGGAACATCATATTCAGCCAGCTTTTTCTTCACGTCAACCTTTGATTATTGCAGTTTATCCAAGTTAAAGCTGCTTCTGTTTTTTCCAGCCTTTTTTTTTTTTTTTAATTGATATATTCCTTCAGTGTTTAATTTATTTTAATAATCTGTAAGTACATTTGATTTATGTTTTCCCTCTAAATTACTGGAAGCCATCTCTTTGAGCCACAGCTAAAGCTTGAACTGCTTTTCGCTGAACAGCTTCAGAATCCTTCCTCAGACAGTGTTTTCTTTTCACCTTTTATGGATGATTTTCTTTCATGCTTTCCAAAATTCTTCTTTTCTGGCATCCAGGAGTTGTATTTACTAGCTGGTAACTATTGTACTGGGGGGTGGGGTTCAGTGATGCTCCTTTTTCTCAGTTTCTGTTTTCAGACTGGGAGAGCAGAAGTTATGCCATTGGTCAGTGTGCAGCCATCTTGGAAGAAGAGAAATTTTTTGGAGGGGAGGA